>NW_020449997.1:329074-363810 GCF_003343035.1 Apteryx rowi
CGGCTCGGCTCCCCGCAGCGGCGGCGGCACAGCTGACAGCTTGAGGGATGCTCCGCTACGCTCACAACAATGCACTATGACGTCACGCGGGGAATGGCGACCGCACCGAACATCCCCGCGGCGGCGGCCGCCGCCCTCGCGAGGAAGCCGCCCAGGCGCGCGCCTTCCGCCAAACCTCGCGAGAGCAGCCGCGGCGCCTCTCTTCGCCCGGGCTGGGAGAAGAGGGGAGGGGGCGGTGGGCGGGGGCCCGACTACAACTCCCGTGGTGCAGCGCGGCCCGGCGGGCGGGGCGCTGCTGGCGGGCGGCGGGGCCGGCGGGCCGGGAGGGGCCGGGTCAGTGCGGGGCCGGCATTTTAAATTATTATTCATAGCGCTGCCCTTCACGCAGCGTCGCTGGTTGATCTGCGGCCCCTTCCCCCTCCTCAGCTGCAGCCTATTTCTCTTCCCTTTCGGTTCTGCACTCTGAAAGTGTGTAAAACCTAACTTAAAATAGGGCCTGGCCCTCGAGTGACTCCACTTGAGCGCTGTTTGTAATCTCCTTGTTGGCATTTACTTGCAGTTCAAACAACCCAAGGCCTTGGATGGAAACAAGCAATCCAGTCACCTCTGAAACAAAAAGGGATCGCTGATCCGAGAGCGGTGCTGGCAGGTGGCTAGCTGAACTAGTGTATTTGTATGGAGACTGCTCTGAGATGACTTGTCTATCTGTCACCACAGGATTTATTTATGTCTCCACAGTTCCATACTGAACATTGGGAAGCGTTTGAATTTTCATTCCAAGTGACAAACCAAAATTCTATAAACCAAGCCCCAAACAAATAGCTGTCAGTTCAGAAAGATCCATATTTGCATCTTTTACTTGTTTTCTTGTCAGAGCAGAAGAAAAATCTTTTTGTTCCAGTGTAAACAAAGTCAAAGCAGTTGATGTGTTAAATTGATAAACTTGCTGAAGGATATTTTATTTTATTCAATAACCCAGGATTAAGATATCCACGAAATGTAAAAGCTATGGATTTAATGCACCTTTCTGATTTATGGGATATTTTGATATGGATTTTCTCCCCTATTTCCTCCCCTCCCCCAAATACTAAAGTATTTTTGGAATACTATTGAAATATTTTTGGCTTTTATGTTTAGACTGAAATAAGTTTGAAATTATTCAGGTTTTGTGTATCCATCTTTTCTGTCCCTGCTCCCTCTTCTTTCCCTCTCTCAGTAACACCAGTGTTCTGCCTTTCCTTCTTGGTTTTGGTAATACTAATAACTGCATATTAAAACCCACAAGCTTACAATTCACCAGAAAAAAAAATCACTCCCAACTGTTGCTATGCTAAGGCTGTTTTATCTAGAAAAGTATGGGAGGTAGCATTAGATGGAGCAGAAGTGGCTACCTGATAGCACTCTCTCAAAACACTCTCTCAAAAAAATGCTCAGATGGTATACAGAGTTCCAGCTGAAGACATGTCATACTTTTACTCTTGATCTTTATATTATAATTGGATATGATACAGGGAAGATAATTCTTCATCATGACACCTTTCCAGACTTGATAATTCATTTCCACTTAAATGAAAATAAAATCATTAATGAAACAGAGCAGTTATTGAAGCAGCTGCTTTGAAATTCAATTTTGATTCCTGACTGTGTTGCTTGCTTGCTTGCTTACTTTTTCCTCAGAATCGACCACAGAATTCTGAATAGGCTTCCAAAATCTTCCCAAGGAAAAGGGTGTAGAAACTGAAATATTTTAGGTTCGACAGAGTTAGGTAGTGTAAAAATGTCTTAAATCATCCAGTTGTAGAAACAGGTACATGCTACTAAACTTTATTTGTTATTTACTTAATACCTTTTTGTCACCTTCGGGAAGGAAGTGCTTGCTGTTAGTATAACTTCTATGTTTTGTTTCTTTTCCTTTGTTTTCTGCTTTTTATGCCTCTTTCCTACTTCCTTTTTCTTTCTTTTGCATTTCCTTTCCTTTAGTAACTTCCTAGTTCTACACTACATAGGCTTCATTCCCATCTCATCCCCCATGGTAATGACCTAAATCTTTAGTAATTAAGTACTTAATTAAAGCTGCCTTGAAATACCCTAATGGTTTTCAGTATTGAAATACAACAAAACTTAAAAAGCATAGGGAAGTTTATCAGTCATCCCTGTCATATGTAAATGTTTCAGGTTGTATTCAGAACCAAAGAAATGTTCTGCACTAGTTCCCTGTCTGTTCGCAGTTAGATGATGATCTGGTGGCAGAACATACTACACCACATATATAACATGAATTGAATTTCCATTACTTCAGGAGAGTTTTGGTGTTGCAGGGTTGGTGTTGGACAGAGGAGGACATTGCTCAAATGAAGGGAAACTCAAGGACCCTCTAAATCTAGACTAATTATTTTTTGATTGGTTTGTTGCATAGTACTATTGCGTGTTGTAGTCAGGACCATGCTTTCATTTAGTATTTCTATGGATACATGGAAGAATCTTTTCAGTGTTATACCTTTTCTGTTCAGCTACTGAAGAAATTGGACAAGTGCTACCATTGAATTAATCTGCATCATTCTGACAAAGTGCGAATGCTCCTGAGTTCCTTCTCTTGTTCAGATGCAAAGGATTGGAAGTTACATGCTTGCAGTTATTAGCACTGACCTTGCTGAAGAAACAAAACCATCTCTGCTCTTCACTGTATCAGAGCAGAGAGCCGGTGTGCATTCTGTTCACTTTTCCTCAAGATATAAAAATGAAGCTGTGCTCCTGAAATGAAATAATTTTCTTCAATAAATGTTGTAGCTGAATCCTATAAACAACGTCAGCATACACAGAAACCAGGTAAATCAACAGAACAGTATGTTGCTGCTTTAAGGAAGTTGACGATCATGTGTAAGTCTGGAAGCACAGCAGAAGAAGGTCAAATTCAGCTTACAGAAGAAAACAGTTCCTATTGATTATGGATAGTATTCACTGCATGAATAGGACCTGACATTACAAGACCATTGCTACTGTAACGGAACTGACAATAGCAAAATTGAGAATGAAAAGCTTGCGAAATCTATTCAAATTGTGACCACTGGAAGTATGGCTAAAAGCTCAGCATTCAACACTACAATATTTAGATCTCAGAGTCATGATCTCAGGAACTCCATATATGTGTGTGTGTGTGTATACATACATACACACATATATGTAAATATATGTATATCTGTATATATAGTGTGTGTGTGTGTGTGTGTATATATGTACACATATATATATGCTGCTACTCCCTCCACAGCACATTGTAATTCACATTGGATAACCTGCAAATGCAGGTTTGTGCAAACACTGTGTAAAGATGTTATATTAAAATATATGATAATATTCTAAGCAATATTAATGTGAAAGTACAGTGCCAGATATTACTGTTTGACCATAGGTAGAAGCAGATATATATTACAGATGCATTTGTGTCACGTTACCTTTTGTTGTATCAGAAGAATGGCCATAGACTTCTAAAATAATGCTGGACACCAACTTCTGAGTTTCAGTACCCAGTGAGTGTATGTACCTGCAACACTTTAGAAGTTTGACACTTGATATATCTGCTGAGCCATCTGAAGAACAACATTGTTCATGTTGTTTCTTGCCTATAAATACAATTTTAGGTGCCTACCGCCAAATTCTTTATTGTGCATAGTAGTATTCCTATTAAGCAGAAGTCTCTAAACTGCACTAAATATGCAAACATATATTGGATGCATTGCTTCAATACTACCAAACAGTGCTACAATGCAAATTCCAGTTTCAGCTGTTATGAAAGAAATAGTATCAACTATTATGCAGAAAGACCAGATGTGCAGAAGCATTCATTCACAGAAATTAAAGTTCAATCTGATGTGCTGCCATTACAATGGAAATTATATTTCATATATCACAATTCAATGAGAGATACTGAATCACAAGATTTAAAAAACAACAAAAACAAATCTAGCCCAGAATGACGTTAATGTAGACACTGCATTTTCTGAATTAGTTTCACCACAGTACTGTCAAAAAGCAAGCTGGAAAGTTTGTTCTTGTGTGAACTTAATGCCATTGCAACAAACAGACAGCCATTTACAGATACTGACATAGTATTTGCAATATGTTTTCTACTCCTGATTTAAAGACTGCATTTTACCAAGTATTCAGACAGCATGAATTTCACAGCATTTATTACCCTTAATGGAATTTTCTCTTTTAATCGTGTGCCATATGGACTTGAATCAACATCCAGAGCTTTTCAAATATGTTAATAATTCTTAATAATGAGCCTGGAATCTAATAGTATCTGGATGTGTTACTGTATTTGGAAAGACTCCTGAAGCTCACAAAAAAACCCTACACGGTGTACTTCAACATGTCCGTACAGGAGGGCTGAAGCTGAATTTTACTGAATACCAAATCAGATGCACAGAGTAGTCTTTTCTTAGGTATGTCATCTCTCCATTGAGACTGAAAAAACCGCTGTTGTAGTACATGTAGCAGAGCTCAGCCTTCCCCCCCCCCAAAAAAAAAAAAAAGCGGGGGGGGGGGAATTATAGTCAGGATTTTTTTTTAGGTCTCAAATCAAGGCATACATTGTCTATTCCTAGCTATGCATCAGTTGTAGAACTGTTCTACGACTTTGTTGAACTTAAAATTATCCTGGACATAAGTCACTGCAGCTAATTTTCAAACAATGAAATCTTTGACTGTACATAGCCAGTATTTATACCATTGGCTTCAGTGTTTACTACAATTGTCATTACTTTTTGTCTCAGCACAGGGATGGCCAACTACTATAAGCCTAGGGCAATTTTTTATCCCCCTCTAGCCTTCTGGAAGCCAGATAAACACTCAGATTTTTCATGGCATTGCAGCTGATCTAATAAATCCAATTACAGCTAACCCTGAGTCTGCTTTACCCTCTCAGTACCTGCACAGTGATACCCTCAGTTTAACTAGTCTATCATCTAGTCATAATTCCAATAAAACTATCTTCCAGGCAGCACTTCCCCTAAGTCTTGTTGGCTATCACTTGTTCACAGTATGAATATGGAGCCACTTCTACCCCAATCTGTGAGGGCAATTTCTACCAAGAACAGCTTACAAGATACCAGAAAAGTATTAGAAAGAAAGTGCTGCAGAAAAGTAGAGAACCTACTGCTGAGGTATTACATTCAAACTGCATACAGATTGCATCTCTTTGGCAGTTCTTTTAACAACAGAAAGACTCAGAGAAGCAGGAACTAGATGGCTAGCAAGATTACTGTCTTTTTTGTATGACACAGTTTAGTTAAATTGAAAACACAGCAGCTGATAGTTTATCACATCTGCTCTTTTTCAGATGCTTATCTAGTTGATTATAAGGAAGTTGTTGCACAGATTATAAATATGGTTGCTGCAATTACAAGAGAAAAAAAATTGAAGCTGTTTGCTTGTAGGATCCAATTTAACAGCAATTACATATCTTCTTCTCTAGAAGGTGATCCAGAAATTCCAAATACATTGATGCTATTCTAATACTACATTCTAGTCAACAGAATAAACTTCACCCACAAGATAGATATGTGATAAAATGTCACATCAAGGTGTATGGAATTTTTTAGGAATTGCCAAGATACAACTCCAGAGGAATTGCAAGCAAAATTTCTACATCTTGCTCATGATAAGTTATGATAAGGGGATGGTCAGTACAAACCAACAATTACAGAACAAGTATTGGTGGCCAGAACTGGGTATGAATGACTGAAGCTTCCCTAAAATCTTATGTCACTCACCAGAATTAAGACAGGTGACTCATACACTACCATTACAGCCTCTCCCTTACCTGTCTTGATAGATGACATCATGAAATGACCAAACACAGCATTCACCTTGTGTGACATCTGCTACTATGATCATTTTCTTGTCTGTTTTCAGCCAAGAATGAAGACTGGAAGAATTAGTACATTTTAGTTTCTGTGAAGTTTTTCTGACAAAGGGAAATATATATGAAAGGTCATTATCAAGTTACATCAAGCCAATGAACAATGTTCAACAGAATTTTAAAAGAGACTTTGCAGCTAACCTGGAAGGAAAAGCTCGGAAAACCTTGTCTATGGACCGATTACAAATTTAAGGAGTAATGTACCATGTAATCACTTCTTAAATTAATGCCTGGGAGAGCTACACATACCAAGTTAAATGTTGCTAGGTTGAAGAGATGTAAACCTGAAGTAGTAGCACAATCAGGTATAAAGCAAGCAGTCCAACAGAAAGAAAAATAATACAGATAATTTTTGTACGAAGGATCTGCAGTTCAAATCTGGCTTTGTAAGTGCAAAACCCTGGAATCCTATGAAAAGGGGAGTCAGAGTTTATGTTGTCTCTCAGGATTGTTGGGGAGAAGGACTACATTTAAACTATCTTTTGGATAAGTACAGAATGCTTCTTACCTGCTTGCACTGGCTTGCCAAGGGCAACATAGAAATATTTTCAATTGTTTCCTCATAATGGATTACATCCCCTTCTCTACAGTACAAGCCAATGGCACAAGATAGTCTGGTCAGCCTGCTGCTAGCTCCAGATAACTATCTGCATGCCTTAGAAACTGTTAGGCAATAATAAAAAAGTAGCACAAAGATAACAAAATGGTAGTTTATTAATGATACCACATTGCAACACAGACTCACAAAATGCAGTATTGATGAAAAACAGCGGAGGGCATTTCTCAGATGTGCTGATGCAAAAAGAAGAGAAAATTCAGTGTGGGGATCTCTCTGTGTGTTTAGTCGAGACTCTTGCTGCAGACATGTTGGTGGGTTTTTTTTCCTTTGCTGCTCCCTTATGGCTATGGAATCAACCTTCAGTGACACCACAGAATATATAATACTTGGACATTATTAGAAGTCAATAAATGATTCTATTTTAGAGCTATTATATTAGTTTTCTCTATTTGAGTTGTGCTGACTGCAGAAACAATAAACATTTTTCTCCTAAACTTAGCAGATGAATCTACATATGCTTGGAACAATTCTGCTGTTTAAGGCCCTGACTGTGCAAGAGACTCCACTCGGGGAAAYGCTTGCAAATTCAGTGCCATGTTACATAATTGCTTATCAGACTAGAGTTTAATTTATAATATATTAGCTAGTTAAATTTGAACATTATAAAAGCCAAAAAAAGGCCAAATAAAGTAGTCACTAGAATGACAATATTTTCTTGTTATGAGTATAAAAATGTGGATTATAATCTTGGGGCAGGGACTGACCTTTGGTAGAGTGTTTGTAATGTGGCTACCACATTGAACATTGGTCTGTAGGCATCATAACAACAATAATATATAAAGATAAAATTATGCACATTTGACTGTTACATACTTTTTAAAACTGTAAGATAGTATGTTTGAAAGCTCTAAGAGTAATATGCAAAAAACTGAGAGTCTTGGTTAAAAACATGCTAATCAGAACAATGAGGCTAAAAATTTTAAAGTCAGAGCTTTGGTGCTTGATTGCCTTAGTTATCTTCCTGCTTTTTTGTCCTCAGCTACCCTCTGCTATATCTCTCAGAAAAACTTATGCCCACTAAGGACATCCTATATTCCATTCCTATGAACCATCCATTTGTAGTGCAGCTATTCAACCACAGATCACTTATCCCCAGACCTTTTAGAGATAAAGAAAATTATTTTTTATACCACCTTTATCTTTAACAAGGAAGAATTTCCCGCTATAGCTAAGACTTAAAACTTTAATTTCTGTTGTGTATCTACAGCTCACCGTGCTTGTTATAGGCTGCAAAACCATATGACACATCACAGTTTAATTGACATGTATTGGGCCCATAACAGTTTGAAATTTAAAGCAAGCTGAAGTCTGAASCCCTTACTATTCTCAGATCTCTACTTTTTTCAATTTAAAATATATGAGTATCCGATTGAAGTTCAGGAAAATAGTTTCATTAAGGAAATGCTTAAACATTAGTAGAACCAGACTGCCAACATGGCAGCAGGTAGTACTTATACTGGAAAATATTTGGCTGGACTGCAGAGAGCCCATGGAGGAGATACGTATCTGTTGTGTCTGGATCTGCTATTTCTTTGCAAGTCATTGAAAAAAAAGAAAGTGAGTGTAGCACTTATCCTGTATCCCTAACAGATCTTGTGGTAAGGTATAGAAATAATTTATGGAAATTTATTTTTGAATCTTYTAATCCCACAATATCTTTTTACAGTATTCTCTTAAAAATGTGAGTTTATAAATACTCAAAGTTAATTCTGGCCTAAGAAAGTTAATGTTTTTAATAAATATTTCAAAAAATGAATTAAACACACAGTTAGATGATTTTGTATATTCTTCTAGAAAATTATCACCTATGAATGTTCACTGTCAGAACTACAAGCTACCTACATAACTACATTGGGTTTTATATGGCCGTTGTGAAGTTTATGGATTGGAAACACTTTCACTAAATTATGACAACTTACTGGGAGGCTAATTTGGAAAATTTAAGGATTTGCATGGCAGATGACTTCTCTTTTTAGAGCCTGAGGCTAGGGCAGGGACAGGAAAAAAAGGTTACAAGGCAGATTGTAAGTGTGCAATATGTAATAAAGGTTTGTGAACTGTGAGCTTTTTAGATCAATCACTTCAAATAGCTGGCTTTTAGGTTATACTCAACAATGAGGAGAGGGAAAAGCCTGTAAGGAAGTTATTTTCGGAAGTGAAAGAATCTAACATGTTATTAACAAGAGAATATCACTTTTGATCAAATGCTTTTATAGCTGACTAGGTTGGTCCACTCAATTTGCATTTAAAAGACAATTAAAATAATCTCATTATTTTCAGCATTCATCATGCTAGAATTTATGAAAAAGGAAAGAAAAAGTTGTGTATAATTACTGGAAATGCTTGCAAAAGAATAATATGCTGCACACACAGCTTCTAACCTGCAATTATCAAGCCAGACATTTATTTACATGTGGGAGAAGAAAGCAAAAATAAGCTTTTTTGTACAAAGTACAGAAAAAGCCTTTCCTGATTTGATTTAAAATGTCTAAATTGGTAATTTATTGAAAACAAGGTAACCAGTACAAGGAGTGCATTATAATCAGTTTTTCAGAGCATAAGACAATGTTCCATATTAATAGGTACTGTGGAAAAGAAAACATCACTTATACCAATCCAGATATAAAGATATTTCAGGTAGATAAATGTGACTGTTACAGCCCAGTAGCAAAAGGCATACCATAAAACTTTCTTAAACAGAACATACACATGCTGCCTACATTCTTCGATGGAAATTTGCCATTGAGCAAGGGACTGGCTCACAGCCTATACATCATTTACATGGCATGCTGCATAGCAGTCTGGGTTAGCTATTGTGCAACAGAATCCTATAGCAAAAATAAGAAGATATGTTTTTAATCTGCTGCCTGATAGAGATTCCTGCTTTTGTTCAGATGATTCAGTACTCACTAAGCAGGCCAACCGTATACATTGCAACTGCATCCAGTCCCAGGTATGTACACCTATAATTAAATGTGTCCTTGTAATTTCAAAGAAAAAATGTTCATTATAAGTTTTCCAAATCAGGAGACTACAGTTAGTAAAAAGTATGCAATGGTGTCCCTTTAATTAAGTAACTCTTTTGAAGACCAGTTCTGTAAACATTTACATGCAGGATTTATTTTATGCATCCATGCGGTAATTGTGAGAAAAAATTCCCATGCTTAAAGGCCAAAAAAGACTAAAATGCCTGAATCAGACTTAGACAGGAATACCTTAATCCAAAATCACAAACCCCAAAGCTCTGTTCAAGAATTTCCTTGTCTGGAAATGTGCTTGGAGCCTGCCTGTTTTACCGAATATTCCCTGTGTGCTTCTTACAGCCCTGCTTCTGTGCATGCCTTCTGTGAGTGGCCAGGCAAAGTACCGAAAACTACCTTAAAGATAATAAGCACTAGACTTCTGGTTAGGTGCAGTTTAACATACATAAACACACAGAAAGAAAACAGTCTACCTGTAATCAAAGAATTTAACAAGGTGCTTAGTGTATACGCTGTACTCCATCTCTGCTTCTGAAAAACAGGAAAGCATTGTCTTATTTACTTAATGTAACGTAGTTATACTTTTAAAACAGTGAGTAAGATAGCTAAATGGATTTATTTTCTTTGATAAGGTCAAATTTCACTTAAAATTACTCTAGCTTTACTCTTGTGGTTATCCATACATTATTAAAGCACTTTTTCGTTTGGCACTTCCTCTGTGGGGAAGAGACTGGAACGATAGTTTCAAGTTCCAAAATAAATGGAGGATGGTTAAACAAGAAAAATTGTGGTTGCTGCAGTCAGAATTGCAAACCAGATCTGRTTTTAAAAAAATCCTATGTGAAATCCCATTAGCCATAAAAGAAGGATAATATTCTAATTGAGACACTGCACCATCACAGAAACCCTAGACTCCGATCCTAGCTCTGCTCCCTCTTTGAATCCCTAGAAGTCATTTTTTTCTTTAGCACAGTTCCCCACCTCTAATTACAGATATTAATATTTCATCTCTTCCTCCATTTGTCTTCCTTGTTTATCCAAACGGAAAGCTTGCCAGAAAAGGGACTGAGAAGCTCTTGGTATGATACATCATCAGATAAAATGCGATCCTGATCTTCATCTCTGAGGCCATCATATGAAAGAACTTACATATATTTGTATATGTGTTAAGATAAATGGGAGTTGTATGATATTTGAAAAATACAATTTTCCCAGTGTAAAATTATTACCTCACCTTTCTTCCATATAGATATCTGGAGAAAGCTGAATGTTGAAATGTGGCATGAGATAGTCCACTTGCCAGTGAGTAGGAGAAAATTGTCAGCAGGCCAGCAAGAGTGGTTGTCTAGATGTTTTGCACAACTAAAGCATTGCAAAGATATGAACCAGCAATAATTTTATTACAGTGCAAATCTGACTGAATTTGGCAATTCTGTACAAAGGAATCTTCAGCACAAATGCAAATGTAAGAATAAATAATTGTACTAGTGGCAGTACTTCATTTCTAATGAGAATTATCTTTCTCTTTATTTTTAAAAAAGAAATATTAAATGTATGGCTGGATTTCATTTTTTAAAATAATGCTGTTTTCTGAGGGGTTTAAGAATATAAGAACAGTAAGGTAAATTATCATAACTCTGTTTAGTTTCATAGGCCCCCTCAAACTCCCATCTTCTCAGCTGTTACAATTTTGTGACTGAAAACCACAAAACCAAACATTGTTAAATATGGTCAAAAGATTTAAATTCAAACCAAGCTGGGCAGTTTTAACTTGAAGAAAATTACTCTTCAAGAAGGTATTACTGGTTAAAATTCGGATATTGAAGAGCAATTCAGCCATACGTTTAGTCATACCTTCATTACCAGAAACTGTGGAGCCAACATGGTTTGCCTTACTTATATAAATACTATATTTGGCTTTATAGTATTAAGACCACACAAGCTGATTTCAAAGTCTAGAGGTAATGAATGAGTCTACATTATTTTTATGTGATTCCAGGGAGAGACAGAAAACACTGGTGTGTTATTCATGCTGTTCATTTTGTCCCCAAATAAATATAAGCACTTTTGCTATGCAGAGAGGATTTTTTTTTTTTTTGTATCAGCAGTGAGAGAGAAAAGGTAAGAAGACACTTGCCAAATTAAATAAGTTTTTGTGATCAAAAAGTAAGAGGGGGTCATAAAAACAGAACACAAAATATGATGTATTGACTCTTTTCAGCTATCTTCCGTTTTTTGCAGAATGTTATTCTTTTAAAATTCAAATTCTATGGATTCTTTGAACACTGGCAGTAGTGTTCCATCTTCTACATTAGTGAATTTCAACTTTCGGAATATTATTCCATCTGAAACTTATAGGTTTTGACCTTTTTCTTAAAGGCCAGATTTCAATAGCTTTCCAGAGTTCTGTAATCCACATAGTATATTTCTTCCTTGCTCCATAATTGATTGTTTGAAAATGTAAAAATGTTGAGATTCAGAACAGTTTGTATTTAATTTGCCTATGGTATTTATACTTCAAACAGTTCTCTGATATTTTATTGGGAAAGTGATATGTTCTTCCAAATAAATAATTCAGATAATGTATTACATTTTTGTAACTCAGGAATGAAAGTCAATACTATTCATAGTGTCTTGTATTTATGGAATAATTACGACCATATCTGGGATATGTCTCTTCCTTAAATTTCTGATTTGCGCTAATCCTATACATATTGACAATGTTGTTGTAATTCATATATATTGTACAGAGCGAATATATTTAAAGACAGACAATTCARTTCAGACAAATACATTAAAAATGTAACATATCTGTTCAGAGCTCACTTTCTCCATGAGACCATAAAATAGAAATTCTGTTGGTAACAAAGGAATTCTGCAATTTCACCCTCTATTGCTAATCCATGAGACCATGAATGATAAATTGTACTGAATCATTATCTAAATCTTCTTAAACCACTGAAGAATTCAGTTGATACATACATGAAGTGCTTTATTTCAGGAAGTGGGTGGTAGGTAGCATTATACATATATGGAAATAATTCCTCAATTGCTTAATCAGACTTTATACAAACGTCTAGTCTTACAAAAATTTTCTCAGATTTTAAAATTCTCAGTTAAAAGAACTATTCAAAGGTATATATTTATTTTCTCCTTAGTGTTTTTAATAATTCTTCTTCTGACTGTGTTTTAAAAGTGGTTTAAACTAAAAAGAAAGTGTCATTTATATTGAAAGGAGAAACAAAATACTTCAAAGAACAACACAGAACTTTCAACTGACGTTAACAGAAATTAAAGAACAGAGAGCTAGATTCAAGGGAAGAAAATCAATGGAAATTTTGCCATTGACTTCATGGGGTGAGGATTTTTTCTAGCACCCACTATATAACCTTTGAACGTTTATATTTCTTACACAACTTTTTGAATTCATGTTTCCATAGCACATGGCTACTATTCCATGAGCCTTAGAATTTGCTAGGGGCAGCATTATTAACAACTAAAAGCACAATTAATGCATGTCAACGCATGTAAGATATTTTATAAATCTAGATGCATTTTTTCATCATTCATTTAGATGCATTAAATCTAGATGCATGTTTTCATTCATCATCATCTAAAAACAGTATTCTATCAGAAGTGATGTGGATATTTGTGAAAACAGCTCATTTAAAAAAAATTCATTAAAAATCAACAGATTTGTCATGTTCTCTGAACTAAGTAGCTGAAAATATAATTAAAATATCACTTTGGGGTTTATTGAAAGCAGTAAAGTTAATTGACAGATTCTCTTTTGTTTAAATTGACAATTTTGCTTTAGGAGACCATTGGTAATTTATTTAAACTAATTCCTCATTAAAATGAAGTATTAATTATGAAATTGCTACTTAATAATGGTACCACTGAAATATGCAGATCAGCTACAGAAAAGGAATGACACCTTTAATTATTTTTGTGTAGTACATATTTTTCTTTCATCACAAATGAACACTGTATCACTTTCTGTGATTAACAAAAATATTTCAATAATATTAGAGAATTTTAAAATCTTGAGTATTGCTAAAATGTATCTGTCATAGTTACTCCCAGAATTAAGAGAAATAAAGAAAAATTATTTTGATTTTGATCAAAATAATATAAGTGTCTCAGTCCAGAGGAAAGGTATAAAAAAATCAGAGGTAGACTATGGTCATAATCAGATACCATTTGGTAAGCAGAACGGCTATTAAATCCAGAGTGGCAGAACAGGGAATTTTGAATAATTTTAGTGTAATTATTTAACATATTTTTTACCTGGTAAGAATTATATATATTTCTTATCTCTGCTCAGAACTTTCCTTGTAGAAAGTCATAAAAGAAGCTCTCTCATCTGGGAGCATGTTCAATACTTAAATGTAACAGAAATATATAGAGAAATACCGAGTACAGAAACATGTCTGCACTCCATGCATCAAATATATAAATCTTGATATTAGAAAGATATATAAGTTCCTGTACCAGTAAATGTTTGAGATTATTTCCATATATATAACAGCTCTAAAAATTACCAGGGACTGTTTTATTATGGGAACACTTGCCTTTTTTAGAAACAGACTGCAGAACAAATGTTGCTAATAGATTGTGAGCCCCACAAATGAAGATGTGGTATGTAATATATTTCTTCACTGAATACTCCCATAACCAACAAACATTATTCTGTTTCAATTTAGTTTTTGTATGTTATGAAGTCATTATAGAAGAGCAGTTCATAGAAATGAAAAGATAAACTTGAAATGGAATATTTTTGTTTTCTGAAAATATCATATCATTGTGTTGTTGAAGCAAAAGAGGTCTACACCATCGATAAGAAATAACTGACTTTATTAAAGGAACATGTTTCAGTTGGATAGAATATATATTTTTAAATACTCATTTCACTGGAAATATCAACACTGCATTTGTATATTCTGATCCAGAACTACATTTCCCCCCCAGATATTTACATTTTATTTAAAATAAAAATTTCAGACTCTAGCTGCATGTATTTTTAGATTTTATTTTAGGTAACTAACTCCTTCATCAATCAAGAACCTCTTCTCAAGACTCTGCTGTGCCTCCTGCAGGTTGATTCTTTAGGATCCCTCCGGCTTCTTGCTTATGCTTCAACAACAGTATGTAAAAATCCAAATGATAAAATGCTGAATCTTAATTTAGTTAAAATTCTAGGTAGACCACTGAAGAGCTTCTGGAAAATATTTCCACTGTCAAAGTCCAAGTAATGCTAGCACTTTTTGAAAACTCCAAATATTGTACCAGTTAGTTCTATTTTATTCAATTTATAACCGCTTTTATTTAACCTGCTTTTGCTGCAGTGTTTTCTTAACTCAAAGGTCCTAGCAGGATCTTGTGACAGAACCTTTTTAGACGGAAAAGGAAATCTGTCTGAAATATGTGGATACTGAAAAATACAATAGTGGTATATCCAAATGTAAGTGCAAACTAGTAAGGGCATTTTAATTACTGTAAAGAAACAAAACATCTCTTTAAAATGTAATATGTTATTTCTTGTCAAGTCCACATGGCTTCATTTTCACCTTCAAAATAAACATCTGTTCTTACTTTTGAATGTATTTAACAAGTTTAGCAAGTACTAAAAGCAATGATAGAAACATAGTAGTTTACATGTTGGCACATACCAACATGATTAGGGAATCCATTTTTTCCTTTCTCTTTTGCTCTTTCATTACACATACTTCTCCTAGGCAAATTAGATAGTGGGTAAAATCATTTGTGAGCATAACAGACAAAATAAATCAAAGAAAACTCTGCCACTATTTCTCCATAATGTAATGAAAACCATTTGAATGCTTTCATGAAACCTGGTAAATATATATTATTTAGTTTTGCACTCTCACCAGATACTGTTCTACGAAAATATACTGCCAATAGAAAAATATAATTTTCTCGTCCAATAATATCCATGGCAATAATGATGTGAAATAAATATGCTGCTTTTTCCAATTAAAACAAACTTTATCAAACTACATGCATTTTAGACATATAAAATGTTAACTAGATTA
Source organism: Apteryx rowi (assembly GCF_003343035.1). Taxonomy (NCBI): domain Eukaryota; kingdom Metazoa; phylum Chordata; class Aves; order Apterygiformes; family Apterygidae; genus Apteryx; species Apteryx rowi. The sequence goes on from NW_020449997.1 coordinate 344,654, forward strand.
AAATTTCATTAGATTCATAATAGAGATTCTGATATTCAAAAAAAAATTTATTAGATTTCTCCATGCTTTTCCTATGAGGGCTATTTTAATACGAGTTTGATCTATAAAGTATAATTAAGGGCATAAGAGCATCACTGCTGTGAGTACCTGTGTCACTGTTGCTACTCATATGATTTAAGTCTTTGCATCATTGGGAAAGATGCTGATGGTTAGAAAACACAACTGCTTTCTCACAAGGCAATCAAGTTTAGGATCTTTAATCTGCTTTCTGTCTGAAAGCCAATCAAAATAATGCAATTGTAAGACCTTAGACCTTCTATGACAGAAGTTTTGAATGACAGTTCAAATAGGGGAGATGAATGTTTGAATATAACAATTACAGTTTTGAAATAACCGAAGAATTTTATGAAGGCACTTTTCTTTCTGTCTATCTTTAAGTATTTTCCTGAACTTGAATTCCAGTTATATAGTAAATAATAAAAAATATTATTGCTTGTCATATATGGGATGTAAGATGAAAGAATTCTTGGCAAGATTTCAACTTTTAGACAGATTCCAAAATATTACATAGTTTTTATTGCCAGGAGTACACTTCGGAAGGTATTTACATCAGACGTTTTTCTCATTGTTATGTTGACTATAAATTGTATATATTTAAATAAAAAGAAACTGGGCCTCAAGTTTACTTTACTGCTTTATGCTGATATTATTATTATCTTCTGGATAAATGTAGTAGCCATCTAAGATATATTCTGGAGCCTGTCCTGATTCAATACCATCTGATAGGAGTGCTTATGCAAGGAAGTGGTCTCAGGGAAAAATGTTGCTGCTTTGGGAGACAGCAAATTAAATGGCAAATATCAAAGTGGTCCAAGATATGACTTTTGTCTAAACATTTAAAATTGTTTTCATATCATAGAATTTAAGGTAGCATTATTTTTGTAATTTTCAGATTTTTCATGAAAATTTTAAGACAGTATTTTCCTTTTGAAAAACAAAAGGACAAAACAGCATTTTAAGCATTTTTAAAGAAACTGCCAATGGAACAGATAAAAGAAAACACCTCCAAAAAAAAAAAAAAAGGATTCTTGTTTATTGTTTTATTTGTATTTGTTTGTTTATTGTCCTAGTGTGTAAAAATCAGTGAATAAAAGATTGAATGAATCGTACTAAGGAATCATACAATCATAGAATAATTTCAGTCGGAGAGGATCTCTGGAGGAAACCTCATCCAACCCCCTGCTCAAAGCAGGGCCAACTTCAAAGTTATACCAGGTTACTCACAGTCATATACAGTTGAGTTTTGGATATTTCCAAGGACAGAAATGTTTGTAGACTTATGTTAACTATTAAGAATATTTTCTTTTGAGGAAAAAAAATCCTGTGAACAACCCCCCTCCCCCCCTCCCAAAACTGTGAACAAAACTCTTCACACAAATAACTCCCATTTGAAAAACTTCAGTCAGCTGAGTTAGGTAGCACCAGCATTTAATGGCCAAGCAGGGAGACTCTTTCATAAATAAGTGGTTGGCAATGCCCTGTATATTGTAAGTAGGTTGAACATGCAAAAATGCACAACCAAGTGTTCTTTTTCAGTTGTGAAGCAAATAGGAAAGAATATGTATGCTTTTCTGTATTAATTTTCATAAAGTCTCTTATGTGAAAAACTTATTTAAAGGATATGTATTTTTTTTCTGCAGGTGGGTATATGTGAATGTGGGGGTGTATATATATTAATTCATACACTAGTATGAACTAAGGCCAGTGAAATGTTTTTCTTTGTCTTCAGGATGCCATTCTGGATACTGATTCATGACATTACACTGTTGCGAAGTAAGAATTCTTTTAAAAATGCAAGTAAATGACACTAAATCAATGGAACAGCAGCTTGTAGTGATTTTGCTAATGGGCAACTTCTAGTTAGGAGCGCTGACAGTCATATATTAATGTACTTATTTCTGGATTATGTAAAAATACAGACCCCTATTTTAATATTTCCTCTACAAAGATGTATTTCTTGGGAAGAAACATAGATCCAAGTACTCAGCTGGTTTAAATCAATGTTTTGTCTTTGTTTATTTTCCTAAAATTGATTTTTATGTCATTTCTAAGTCTTAGGTATAGAATTTTCCAATCCATAACTTACCTTTAAATGAATATAAAGTCAACCATAGTTTTATAAACAGTATTATTTCCCTGCCACACAGTGATGCATTTCCATATCTATTATTAATGCCTTGGTTGCTACTGTCTATTTTAAATTACTTTCTGTAGATTACGCCTGTAGCATGTGTTTGTATGCATTATCTTCACATGCCGCTTCTTCTTTTTCTACTCTGATCTAAGTGAGTAACTTTTCTTTTTAAAATCAAGGCAGCAGCTTCTGAGTTATTAACAACTTCGTCACTACAATTTGTATCTGCTTGTGGGAAGACAATGTCTGTCTCACTATGCCATGTATTTTGACTCCAGATATGCTCTTTATCAGTTGTTCAGTACTAACCAACTAGGCTGAAGTGAGTAATTCTATTCCTTTACTGATAATTGCTTTTAGACTTACAGGAATCATCAAAAATTGGTTAGATAGAAAGAGGTATATGAGTACAATGCAGAATCACTGTTATAGTTACGTAATGCAACAGAGATGGCATTTAATTACTTGGACAAGCTACCTTTTTAAACAAATTTCTGTTGGTCACAGTACCTCAATTTCAGCACATTAAATGTTACACTTTGTCAGAGGTTGTGATACCTTTCTTATGCAGGGGTATTGGTTTATGCAGCCAGGGCACCATCTCTAAAAACAATATTTGGCTTTCTGGAATAAAGGAATACTAGCATTGTCATAACTGCAGTCTGTCCTAAAGAAATTTGCATGAATAATTGAATATTTGCCTTCACAGCCAAAGTGAGAAATATGTGTAGTGGGAATGAGTCATAAAGAACCAAACTTGTGTTTTTCACACACAAAAAAAAGTTTTATGCTAAATTAGACATACCATTTGTTCTGTAATGACATTTTTATTTTCAGGCACTTGAAAGAAAAGCAAAGGATACAGACATCCGCATCCACAAAACTGCTTCTGTTCAGTAACCCAGCAATGAAGCAGCCAACCCAGACACAAGAAACCCACATGTAGTGTTTTCTTCTACCTTGAGGAACTCAAACTCACATTTTCAATCCCATGAGGATGCCTTCAAGAGACTATGCCTCACCAAATCTGACTCAAATACTTGAGCATTGTTCAGATCATAATAAAAAACAAATCTATTATTTGATGGTAATCTCCCCTCCCCTCCCAGTTTTCATACTAAGGTCTTCATTGCTATTGAGTATTTATTTAAACTGGCTATATTTGATTGCATTTAACTAGTCTTTTTGAGTTGTTAATGTAATCCAAATCATTACAGAATACATTATAAAATTGCAAATACATTTCATAGAATAGTTTATAAGATTCCATCACAAATTCCCACCAGAAATCTTTCTTTTGTGTCCTTCCATGAACTTCTATAAACACTTTTGCTGTTAAGTGCTCCTCCCAACAATACAGCTGCTTTAGGGTTTTATTCATACTTTGCCTTAAAACATAATTGCCACAACTGGGGATGGGGCAGCAGTGCTAGATCCTGCAATACACCTGTTTTCCCCCATCCTACTTATTACTTAGTGGGCTGTAAGTGTGATACAAGAACAGCTTAAGCATTCCTCCATAACCCCAGATGTTTCTCAAAGTTGCAGAATGAGTATCGCATTGTGCTAAATATAATTAATTTTGCACTGCTTGATTTGTTGAAAGTAGAAATTGTGAAGTGAATCTGGGATGTAGTTTCTGTTTTCCCGCATAAGACAATACTGTATTATTAAAATTTTTCATAAAGGCTGAAAATGTAAAGTCTACTAAAAAGTCAATCTTAAGGTCTGGTTTAGTTCTGAAAAATGTATATGATAAAAATGCCACACTGCTAAACGAGTAGATTTTCTCCCTGTGTCTGCTAAAACATTTGTAGTGCATGCAATGTAAATGGGAGGGACATTCAGCTTTCTACTCCTGTTAGCACTGCAAGGTGAGCTGGACTGTCATGCTCCTTGCACATTGCCAAAAGTTGCATCGTTATAGTCAGYGCACATGTGTAATTAAAGACACAACTTGGACAGCTAACAGAATTTCTTTTATTAGTGATGAAGTATAAAAGAAAAAGAAAAAAAGAGGGAATAAAGGTGTTTTATGTTACCAACATTTTGGTTCAAGACTGTTTCAACCATTTATACAAAGCACACTGGGCCATTCCATTCTGTTTCTTGAGCTGCGACACAGAGAGGAAGAAGAGGAGAAAGGAGGCTTCCTGAGGCTTTGGTGAGGTCTAAGTTATTCAGTGCAAGTGTCAGAGCCCAAAACACTCTAACAAGTTTTTTTTTTAGATATTCCACACACAGGGCTGGGGGTAGGGTGGGATGTAATGTTTAATATCAAAATTTACTTCTTTGAAGACATTTGATGTTACATGGGATTTTTGGTTGAGCAGAGTGATACAGCAGTATACTGAAATCACTATACAAGTATAAGTTACACTTAGGAAAATATAGCACTTGCAAGATACAGTTCAATCACAATACCAGTTTGATTCCCATTACTGATCTCTATAATATGCTCACTGTCACAATGCTGGGTGTCCCCAGTCGCCCAGACGGCTTTTGAATATCTCCAAGGAAGGAGATTCCACAACCTCTCTGGGCAACCTGTTCTAGTGCTCTGTTACTCTCACAGGAAAAAAGTTTTTCCTCATGTTCAGACAGAGCTTCCTGTGTTTCAGTTTGTGACCGTTGCCTCTCGTCCTGTCACTGGGCACCACTGAGAAGAGTCTGGCTCCATCCTCTTTACACCTTCCCTTCATATATGCACTGAGGAGATCCCCTCTCAGCCTTCTCTTCTCCAGGCTAAACAGGCCCAGCTCTCTCAGCCTTTCCTCATAAGAGAGATGCTCCAGTTCCTTAATCGTCTTTGTAGCCCTCCCCTGGACTTGCTCCAGTAGCTCCATGTCTCTCTTGTACTGGGGAGCCCAGAACTGGACACAGTACTCCAGATGTGGCCTCACCAGGGCTGAGTAGAGGGCGAGGATCACCTCCCTCAGCCTGCTGGCAACACTCTTCCTGATGCAGCCCAGGATACCATTGGCCTTCTTGGCCACAGGGCACATTGCTGGCTCATGGTCATCTTGCTGTCCATCACAATCCTCAGGTCGCTCTCCGCAGAGCTGCTCTCCAGCAGGTCAGCCCCCAGCCCCTACTGGTGCCTGGGGTTATTCCTCCCCAGGGACAGGACCCTGCCTTTCCCTTTATCGAACTTCATGAGGTTCCTCTCTGCCCATTTCTCCAGCCTGTCGAGGCCCCTCTGAATGGCAGCACAGCCCTCTGGTGTATTGGCCGCTCCTCCCAGTTTTGTATCATCAGCAAACTTGCTGAGGGTGCACTCAGTCTCTTCATGATCATTGATGAATAAGTTGAACAATACTGGACCCAGTATTGACCCCTGGGGGACACCACTACAGGCCTCCAACTAGACTTTGCACCACTGATCACAACCTTCTGAGCTCTGCCATTCAGCCAGTGTCCCCTTTGTATTGAGATAAAGTCAGCTTTCTGTGCAACAGCTGTGGTCAGTCACATCTTAGTGTGTAATCCTACGTTATTCCTGAGCTTCATGGGGCACATCCCCCCTGCCCATCTCCTCTGAGTCTTCTTCCATTATAGGGGTTTATTGGTTGGTCACAGTAAGTGAGAAAAACAACCATTAAAGTTCTGATGTTCTGACTTGTGGAAGATTTTAGGCAATTCATTCCAAATGAAAGCATTAAGTTACTAGTTATCAGTTAGACTGTAGAAACACCCTTGTGAATCCTAGTCTGATGCCATTTGTGACATGGCCTAGCATCTCTCCAATATTTGTTCTCTCATCTTCTTCATTAGCAAAGATATGTTATGTTTGTTTTTGTAATTTCCTGTCATATGGGTACAAGTTTACTCACATTGCAGAAGGGAAAATTACATAAGTGGACCCTGAATTTCAGTATTGCAACTCAGCATTCAGTGCTAACAGCTTGGCTGCTTACAGCTTCTGTACCCCCTGGTGCAGTGTATATAGGCTGGAATAAATGGCAGAATTAGTTCCATATCTTCTATATTTCTGCAACACACATCCTGCAGACCATCTTCCCTTGCTTTATAGATTGACCTAGCATATGTTTTACTGCCAATAATAAAGAAAACAAAGACATAGCAGTTTTGGACAGTGGAACAAGCCTACAGAAGAGTAAAATAATCCATATTTTAGAGTATAGTGTCTTTTTGCAATATACTCTATTGTCTCATTTTACATTCTGTGGATTATAAGATAAATACACGAACATTTCTTAAAACAGTGACATATAGTAAAACATCTTCAGGATTTTTCTTATTCTCCTAAGATCCTCATCAGTCTCTAATGAGGGTGAAAAGTTATGAGAGGTGTAAAGAGATGTTCATCAGAGGTACTTATTGGTTATCACACTGACTAGCAGTTGATGATCTCCATGGTTTCTTGCCGTTGTCATATATGCCTATAATGCCATAATTTAAAAAAATAAAAATATTTCTCTATGTATATATACATGAATAAAACATTATGTACTTAGTCCTGCTTCTTTTGAACATCACTGATGTAATAGGTACAGCATTTGATCTTAACTTTGAAAGCATTTAACTGTAAGAATAATAGTCATGAAAGAAAAAAAGGGTACCAGACAATATTTTCTATGAGATTAATGAATATATTAATATGCTCTTGAAGCTTCATTCCCATTTATGAATAAATTACAGAGCTAACTACAAAGGACACTCAACTTTTGGGTAAATCTAGTTTTTATTAACACCATTTAAATTTTTCAAATGTATCAGATAGCTGAAAGCTATCTTAATTAATTTTTCTTAATTTGTTCAAGAAATCCTATGACTGAGGATGACCACAGAACTCTTTATGATAGCAATCAAAAGATCAGACAATGCCTTCCTCATTGTCTCATAATATTCACCAAGATCAGTAACTACTCCATAACAAGATCAAGCCCAATAACAGTGCAACTTGTCATACATTTATGGTGTAAAAGAGATCCCTTTATTGCTTCAAGAGTGGTTTCCTTTTTCATTGGAAAAGCCTGGAAATGGCCAGAAATCGTGTTTTGCCAAATAAGTAGTGAAAAATCAACTTATCAGAAAGATGTGCAACAGCTTGGAGATCTGAAGTCCTGGAAAGGTAAAAAAGCAGCATCTCTCCTTTATGAAATTTTCTTCAGTCTTGGTAGAGATAATTATGTCACGGTTAAAACTGTGATTTCAAAGCCTATAGAATATCTAAGAACATGGTATTTCTTCTGTTGCCAACTGTTGCCGTTGGGCTTTCTTGAATACCAAAGGATTTTTTTTTTGTTCTCTGTTAAAGAGTATCTTTTGAGATATCTACCTCAATGTAATGTCATTCGACAGATAAGGATAGTTTTGAATTTCATACAGAGTGCCAATGCATTGCCTTCACTGCATGGTTTTACCTGGTCTAGCTTTACTAAGAAAAAAATTATCTACATCTTGTCTTCACTGAGATTATATTGGTGAAGTAAGGTGAGGTAAGGTAAACACCACCCCTCTTTTTTTTTTTCCTCATTGAAAACATACAGGCTGAACACAGTAAAATTATCATACACATAATGACAAGGCAAAGTAATGACGAGGAAGACAAAGAATGCAGGAGAAACTGATTATTGAGTTGTCTGCTAAATTTTTCTGATATGGTACAAGGTGTCAAAAGAGAAAACAAACAGTCATTTAGGAGTAAATATAAGCCTCTATCAGTTCTGAGACACCCTGTTCCTGTTCCCATAACTTAATTTTAATTTCCTACTTTAAAATAGGTGAGATGTATAGAAGAAGGCTTACTGGAATTGTCTCAGGAGGGAAACCTAGATTTACTTTAATTAAGTCTGTCTTGAATCTTTTATGAGTCCTACTCTCTACTTAAATTTGAATGCAATGGCTTTTCTTACCACTGTACCCTTGCGCAAGAATTTCCAGGAGTGAATTTTAATAATCAGGATTGACAACAACCATTGGGGCTGGTCTGGACCAGGTTGGTTAGTAGATAAGAATTTATATAGGAAAGAAGTAAAAAGGAAAGAATTGGCTTTATTCTCCACAACAGTAGTTCTCAAGTGTTTGGATTGTGGGGCACTGCCAACCATTATAAATTTTCATAGCACGATCACCCTCAACAGCAAGTTTTAACTGAAAACACGTAAAAGCCAGATGATTTCACAGCACTAATGGTGCAATCGGAGACGCGCCCGGCCCTTCGCACGGATCAAGCTGCGCCGAGGCTGAGCGACCCCTCACACCCCGTCCCCCCGCGGCAGCTCGGCCGCCCTCCCACGGCCCCTCACCCGCCGCCAGCCACCCCCATGGGTCCTCGATCGGGAGCGACCCGCCCCGCCTGTGGGGGCAGCGTCGGCCGTTGCAGACACTCCCCGGCCCGCCGGCCCTCCCCCCTCCCGCCGGCCGTTACGCCGCGCGCTGCCGCCGTTGCCGGGGAAACGGGGGCTAAAGAACGCTGCGCGTGGCGTGGTGCGGCGCGGCGCAGCGGCGGCGGCTGGTTGCCCTCCTCCCGCCTGGCGGCGGCGGGCGCCCAGCCGGAGCCGTGAGTACCGGGAGGCGGGGTTGGGGCCGCCAGCGAGCCGCGCTGCCGCGGGGCGGGGAGCAGCAGATCCCCGGCCGGCCCGGCGCGGTCTTCCGCCGTGGCCTCCGCACGGAGGGCTGCGGCGGCGGGAGGAAGGCCGGCTGTGGCTGACCCCCCCCTCGGGCGGGGGCTCCGCGCCGGCCGCCACCCGCCGGCGAGGCGGCGCGGTCAGAGCGCACGGGCGGCGGGGGGGGCTTGTCCCCGCGGCGGCGGAGCGCAGCCACGCTCGCGGCCGGGCGCTCCCGGTGCGGGACAAATGCCCCGAGGTTTTAGTTCATTCTCCTCCAAGAGGGGCTCGGCGCCGCTGAGGGCGGCGGGAGCTGCGGCGGTGGGTGCCGCTCGTAGGGGCCCGGGCCGGGCGTGCTGCGGCGCGGGGAGGGCGGGCAGCCGAGGCTGCGCTGCCCTTGCCCGAGGGCGCCGTCGCCGCGGAGGATACGTGCGGGCCCCTGCGCCGCGGTGGCGGGCGCCGCGCCTTAATCGCTGTTTCGGCGTAAGTTTCGTTTGTGGTTGCAAACGGTTTCGTGCTTGTGCCTCTAGGAAGGCATGAGCTTGCACAGGGCAGCGTTTGGCAAATCCACACTTCTTTATGTTTTTTATTTATTAGCTGGTCATGGCAGAATAAGCCGAAAGGAACACTCTGCCTTCAGCAGGTTGCACCTGTGGAAATGTCTGGCTGAAGCCCGGGGAAATATTTGAGCAGAGACTACCTCTCCCCTTGCAGACGTGTTCAGGCTTCTCTGCCTTGGGAAGAGGTTCAGTCGGGATAGCTTGTTGGGGCTTCCAGCATTAATCCCCTTTTCTTCTTGCAATACTCTGCACTAGCTAAAACATCTTTGTGAGATACAGTTTTTCAACTTAGATGTCTAAGTAGGCTGTACTGTCTTATTGCAGAATTCTTCTTAATTGGATCAAAGAATAAAATAAATTTTCTTATTATATAACTAATAGAGTTTTCAGTCTTCCTTTCCAAGTTTCAGGTGTGTAACAGAAACACTTTGCACAGGCTTAAGAATGTGATGAGTCATCACTGAAGGGGTGTCTCAGATAAAATAGTCAGGTTTTTCCCCCTCAGAGGATATAGTAATTATTCTCTCTCTCTCCTAGTTGTTTCCCTCCTTTTCAATAGCAAAATGCATAAAACTAGAAAAGGTGGGAGGGGTTAGGATGGGAGTTATTCCAGAATTTGATTACCTTCCAACAGCTCAAGTTGTTCTCTGAAGAATGGAGTCTCTTAGTTTCGTTCCATGATGACACCATGCCAAAGTGGAGTAGACTTTGAAGAAGATGTGTTGGAAACCTTGTGGCAAGAAGGGGTAGCTGTTACTACAATTAAAATACAATCTGGCTTATCTCTAATGCCTGTATTTATTATTATCTTTTCTTTGGAAAAATAGTTATTGAGGAATGGGGGAATTCAGGACAGAGAGGTTTAGTGAACTGGTTCTAACATCTCACAGGGTTGTAAAGTTTTAGTCACATTCCAGTCAGTGGAGCCTAGTGAATATATTGGGTAAATATGTCAACATTTCTATAAAGCACTGTAGGCTTGACTGTTGTGTTTCAGYGCCAATCCCTTTGTGTTCAATACTGATCATACTATGATGAATTTTGGAGGATGGAGGTTGTTCATTATCCAAAATGAAAACCCAGTATCTGATCATTTCGGTTCTGGGACTGATGTGGTTTCTTCAAATTGCCCTGCTTGGAGAATTGAATACATGTTTGATAACACAATGAAATACTTTTTGAATATGCCCTTAGGAATTTAGAGTTTTATTATGGCTTTGGAGGTGTTTATCTGTAATCCTTTTAGAATCTGGATTGTTCTTCGTAGAGCTGCAGCCTAGCTATCTCTTTAGTGAGGAGTGTGTCATTATTAAATGAAGAAATCAATTGATTACAAGTAGTTATTTTGCAGGACACTGCTTTAAATGAGCAAAAAATGATATATGTGTCTTTTAAGCCTTCTGCCCTACTGAGGAGCTCTACATTTTTGTAAATGCTCTCATCTTTTCAGTGGATGTAACCTAGGTGAGACCGTAGAGTTTTTATGTTGGTAAAGTATCTGACTGCACAAAAGATCCAAATGTAGATACGATAGGCTGCATTTTAGATAGCGCTTTGTAAGGCTTTGTATAGAGAGCTGTCAGATGGAGTTAAATAAAAAGAGAGCATGGAAGCAGTAACTCTGCACTGCAGTCGATTGCTTCAGGACTGTTATCTTGCAGAACAGGGCAGGTAGGTCTAAAAGGTCCTCAAGATAGAAAAGAGAACATGGGAAAGTATCTCCTTTTGAAGGTTGATGCCAGACTTTTATTTCAGTTTGGATGAGAGATGGAACATTTTTTATTCGTCTTCAGTGGCTGCCACAGTTTTGAATGAGATTATCATTTGGAAGATTGTTATCCGCACTAATATCAAAAGTTAATACTGCAATAGTGGACCAAAATTTTTCATATCATATATTAAGATCCCATTGAAGTTCTAGTGAAATTGACCTAAATGATTTGTAAAATTATTTTTCCTGCTATTTACAAGGTGCTTATTGCAGCAGTGGACTTGATGTTAAGAGAGAGTTTGGAGTAGGAATAGAAATCAAATGGTTAAAAATGTCCATAATCTGTAGAGTGATAAAATCCCCAGATTATCAATAAGCCTACCTTATATGTTCCAGCTTTCTATGGGGCTCTTGATTTTGTATGCTGGTGTGATCTTTATAGTAGGTGTAGTGTGAAACCATCGAATTTAGATTATATATAGGGAAAATATTTTAACTGCTTTTGAATTCTAAATTACCTAATATCCAAATCTGAGATATGCATAACATTTCTAGTGCTCTGAAACTTTTGCCTTCACAGTATAAAGAAGAAACAATTTAGTGCTGAATACTGAGAAAATCTGGAGCATGGATCTCTTAGGCTCTTCATATTTAACTTCATAAGACTTGTCTATACACAAAACTTGTACCATGAACTGTAATGGAGTAGCTAATGCATTACAGTAGTTCTCCTAATATTAGTCTAACTACAAGCCAAAGGACTATGTACTAGTATAGCTGTTCCCTCCCTAAGGGGAGTGAAGACACTAAGGATTATACCAATCTGTGCATATTGATAGAAAATTAATCTGTGTAGCAAACATTTCTGTTTACATGACCTTTGAACTGTGTATATTATCTGTGTGAAACATTATGTATTTGACTGAGAATGACTCAGTGGTGAAGAAACACAATTAGAGAGAGACAGAGTAAATCTAGTCCAAAAAAAAGCTCTCCTGCATTCTTTTTGCTCAAGTATGTACTAAAATCTCATTGAAAACTTTCTTTTTGATTTTTTCTTCAATTAACTGTTTTTTAATTTCACTTGAAAAATAATGATTTAACTTGAATTACTGAATTATGGAGCACAAACACTGAATAAAGGTAACAGTCGCATTTCCTGTTTAGTAAGTTTTATGGTTTAGTGTGCCTCACTGGGGGTAGATAGTGAAGAAGCAGTGGCTTGAACATGCAGGTGCTCCAATCAGCTTGGTGATACTGAAGATTTCCTAATTATTATTGTCTTTTTTTAGTCTTTTTTTTTTGTCATTCAGGGCTTTGTCTTACAGCTGGTGACTTCTAAGGGTGTAGTGTAGGGACAAGTACAAGAATGTGCTCTTAATGTAGCCATATTGAACTATATGTGGTAGTCTTTCGTTTGATACTGAATCCTTGTAAAAGGCAGTCTGAGAATGTATCATTTAAGCTATTTTTTTCTATTAATTTTCGTTTTTAACAAGGCTTTTACATAGCATCAAGAATGAATTAGCTGCCATGATCTGAGCAGTGCCACAAAATACATCTTACCCCAACAGAACATGAACATGTTTATAGTTACTCAACACTTGATTTGGAATTTGGCAAGGGGTGTTCTCTTTAATGTAAAAAACCCCCCTGCAGATGCAATTTCATGTTATTTAGTAGTGTGTGCTGTTCCCTTTTTTATTTTAAATGGTCAAATTTTCAACTCATTTCATTTCTCTAGTGTTTGTTACTAAACTATAAAACATACATACTGGCTAAAATTAATATCTAACTGTGCGTCCTTCTGAAACATAAAATAATAAAATATATACAACTTAAAATGGGAAATCAAATAGAGACTGATCGCTATTTTAAAATGTTGATTTTTTCAGTTTTTTTTTTTTTTGAAACAGTATAGTTTTGTCATAAAAATATATTAAGCACAAGTCATGTTTTATTCATGACACCGCAGAACAATGGAGGTACTCTTTGAATAGTACAGATAGCAAGGGCTTACTGCTGTGCATGATTCTTATTCAATTTGGAGACATTGCCTTGCTGGGAGGAACTGCAAGCACTCTGGAGGACAGGATCATTTGGAATTTGAAAAATCAGAGAATGTGATGTAAATCAGTGAGGATAAGTACAAAGTACTATGCATAATCAGAAATAATAAGGTGTACACATAGAGGAGGAAATGCTAGGTTAGGTAGCAAAAGATCTCTAGGTTACAGAGCTAAACATGAAAAACAGTATCATACTGTTGTGATAGAAGCAAGGGTTGTACTGGGATATAAGATCAAAAGCACTGTATAATATTTCCATTCTGCTTAGCACTGGTGAGGCGTCAGCTGGAAAGCTGTGTCCTCTTTTGGATATATGTCAAGAAAGACTTGGACCAACTGGAGAGAATTTGGAGGAAGAAAGCGGACAATCATCAAACAGAAAGTATAATCTCTGGGGAGTGGGGAGTAGAAGGATTTGGTCTGTTCAGTGTAGAGAAGGGAGGAGATAGTAGTTCTAGAATATTTAAGAGATTGTTTACAAGATGAAGGCAATCCATTACTTTGTGTCCACTGCAGATAGAACTATGAGATTATATTAGCAAATCTAACTAATGTCAAGGATGGTTAAGTTTGGCTTAAGTTTGCCTAGACATTTTGTAGAAACTGTCACTAGAAGATTTTAAAATAGTTTTGACAAGCATCTGTCAGGAATAGTTTAGATTTAGTTGAAACTGCCTTGGAGTTTTCACTCCATTGAGGCATTATTTTGTGAATGAAATCTGTTTTTACATTCTACTATGCTTCTGTCATTACTAAATAGAAAGCAAAGTTTCTACTTTAGTTTCATCAACTTCTGTTCTATTGTAGAACTTAGTAAGTGCTTAATTAAATACTGATTTTCATTTTTTTATTTTAAAGATAAAGACCCTGTCTTGTTTTTACTTGTATTGTCCCATTCCAGTTTTAGCAGCTAGGTTTTATCTGTCTTTTTTGTTTTCGATTTTTTTTTTAACCGTTGTGCTTTACTTTGTCATCTTTTGCATCTTTTTACTGACTACTTTTGCATACTGCATAATTATGTTTTCCAGCTTTGCCTTGCAAACTCCATTCAGTTCTGTAAATGCACTATCCCATTTGCTTTACTTTACCATTGCCAGCACCCTCATTGCTTTGTTCTTTCACTTCTCTGCCTTTTTGTCTTTTTTTTCTATGTTGTTCTTTATTTCTTGGCATATGCAAGATGTCATCATCTCTCTTCTTCACCCACGTTACTTATGAAGTAGCCAAGTTTAAGATCCCTACAAAATGTATTTTGATAGGATTACAAAATAAATGAAGACAGCCACTTTAAGTTGCCTCCACTTTGAGTTTTTCTTGGTATAGCTAGGGAAACAGGGTATACCCTATCACCATGTATGGTCTGCCAGTGGCTGTCCTCCTGTAACTTATTCAATTTTAGCCAAGAAGGGTGACCCATAGATGGGTAGAAGTCTCAAGGATGATAAGTTCCCCCAGGTTTCATGAAAATTGGCAGCTAAGTAGGGGAAAGAAAGACCCAGGTTAGTTCCTCAGTGGAAAGAAAGGAGTTAAAATGTGTCTGGGTTGGCCGGTCAGTGGCTGTGCTGTGCCAACCCCTCCCAGCACATGCCTGCGCCCAGAGAGGGATGCTGAAGGAGCGAGGTTGGCTGGCACGCTCTGCGACACTGAGGGGAGCTGGAGTTTCTGTGAGGGTGGGTGAGGGAATGGTGCACAAAAATCCAGGGGAAACTAGATTTTACTGCTTTTAATGCTCGTGGGAACTGCTGGGGTGTTTTTTGTTTTGTTTTTTTTTTCTTTGTGTATTGCTGTAAAATGTTTGTAGTGGCTTTTCTCCATGTTCTGGGCAACGTAAGTTAGCCCATCAGGTATTAAATAATCATTCTAAATAATAGTATGATCTTTCACTCATCCATTTTTTCTTATCTTATCTTAATTTTGTTAGAGATCTCTTACATCTGTCAAAATTTGAGTATATCAGTTCCATAAATTTATTAAGACCTTTCTCTGCTAATGCTTTAAGCATATGCGTGGTAGATACCAGGATGGTCTGGAGAGATAAGCTAAAATAAAAATGATATTGTTGGTGCTTCCAGCTAGAAGCATGATACTGTGTGCAAAACAACTTCTTGGATGTTTATTTTACATCTTTTTGTTGCAGTATATTGGCGTATAACTACAGATTTTTGTGCAATGTATGTGCATGTTTAAGAAAATGCTTTAAGTTTCCAAGACTTAAAGCTTTCAAGTAGAGATGATCTGACAGTGTTTTTTTCCCCTAAAATTTATTTGTCTGTTTACCTCGATCTATTATGCCTTCCTGAGCTCTTTTTGGAATTCTGATGTTTCTGTATGGGGTTATTAAAATCAATTGTGCAAATTACTACTGATGATCAAGAAGCTGAGTCCCTAGGCTAGAAGGATACAAGGTGCCTCTGAAACAACTGAATCAGAGCTAAGTTATTGAGCAAATAAAGTTAGGGAAGGGAAAGGAAGAAAGAATTCTAGTGTTGAAATAAAACCATAGAAATCCAGCCATCCTACTGTTCATTTGGCCTCGTGGGGTTCTTTTTTGCTTGTTTGGTGGTGTGGGTTTTTTTGTTTTTTTGTTTGTTTTTTTGTTTTTTGAGATGCTTAAGATCATTCTGGGAGCTGATGAGGAAGCGGAGAGGAGTTTGTAGCTAATTCACAGGCTGGTTGAATTGAGTTAATTTGTTCCTGCTGAATGCATGTTTTTTAATGCTGCTGAGAAAATTATGCTCTTGTAAGATTGTAAGTGAGTGTCGGAATGCCTAGAGTGCTTTTTCTTTTTTTTACTGTTTCTTGAAACCAAAGAAACAAATATATGTATCCTTATTCAATGTGAAACTCATGCAAATGAAAAGAAACAGAATAAATTTGTCACAGGTTGTTGGGGGGCTGTTTTTGGTGCAGTTGCTTTAGCCATTTCTGGTTTTTTGACTAATGATGTACTCATTATTTAAAAATAATATTTTGAGTTTACTGACAATGACAAAAATGACTTAATTATCAGTAAAATATGTAAAAACAACTTAAGCGGTATTTAGCCAAATAGTTTAATACAATAGAAGAAAATATACTCAAATTAGTTATAACAAAAAAGTGAATGAGTGAATTATACAAGAATATGTTCTATTATGTCTATAAATACTTGATCTAATTTTTTGTTTCTTCATTATTTTTTAAGTGGAGTTCAAATGTGTCTTCATTTCTAATGCTTAGAATAGGAGATGTAATTTGTACAAACATGTACAAAAAATGGGGCAATTATGCCAAAACTAAATTTCTTTAGTTCTGTAGTTACTATGGCAACCAATATTCACTGTATTTCATTTAGACGTATACAAGAGAATGGAAAATGGTAGGTTTAAGATTTAATAATCTCTGCAAAAATACTATACTATGGTACATGATATTTTAATTATGTGTAAGGGGACAGATCAAATAACTAACATGCTTAGTAGCATGAACATTGGTAGTAATCATCTTTAATACATATTTGGATCATTCATTTGGTAACAGAATTTTGGCTGCTCATTTCTAACAGTTGAATTGAATTAGTTTTTTTGCTTGAACAGGGAGACTGTTCCTACTACTGTCAGGTCTGTTTGACCTTACTCCTGACCAGGAGTAAGGAAGAGAATAATCCTTCTATTGTTTTATTTCTGGCTTGGGATGTGTGAGGAGGGAAACTGAAATAGTAAAATGGTTAGCGCTTTTAGTCAAAGATTGTTATAAGTATTTTGTGTGATTCCACCGCCACAGAATGTGAGCAGCTCTTAATCTACGAAGGTAATTATTTTCTCAGTACTACTTGGTAGGAGTATTATTCCCCTTGCCTGAGCCGTTTCAAAAAAGGGGAACTCAAGAATATAGACAGAGGAGTACAGAATATATCATTCATGGCTATTGCATGGAATACCTGGATTTAATTCCCCTCTGTAATAGAGATTTCCAGTGTCCCTGGTTTTCATCCTAATTAATTGTCTATTTCTCTGCTTAAAGTTGATATTTGTGCTAAGGTCTGTGGCAAAAGAATAGTGATAAAGTTTATTTAATTTGAAGGCTATCAAGCTGGGATGAGGCATGTAAATTTTGCAATACTTGATAAAAATTCAAATTGATTTTGAAAAATAGGAGAAATGACCTGGAAAATTCGGATGCAATTGGAAAAGGAAAAATGCAAAGTGCTATACAGTACTTAAGTAAGAATGGACAACTGTATCAATATAGTATATAAAATAACTGTTTATGTATCAATGCTACAGTAAACAGTCTGGGGTTAAAGTATATTGCAGGCTGAACATGCTGTTGTCAAAAAGGCAAATATCTTGTGATATACATATACAGAATTATTTCAGGTATTTATGATAGTAGTATAGTCTCAGCTATAATATATTTAGTTTTGAACACTACTAAAAGTTCATGGGAGTACATTAGAACAGAATAGGCATAGGTATGGGTGATCTTGATTCCTCTCTTAAAGCTTCAAATGGCCAGTATAAAGAACTAGTTCTTATATAGGAATCTTGTTCCTGTGAAAGTAATAAAATACAACAAATGACCTAATGGATTTTTCCTATCTTTTGTTGCACTTAATATTTAAAATAAAAAAAAATTCCAATCTTTTTATTGGTTGTTTATTTTAACCTGTCTGTACAGGCTACCATGATTCTACATGAATTCTTGATTTCAAGTTTGAGACCTCATTATCACTATAACACATTTTAATGGTGTAAACTGCTATTTTTATTTTTTATAAACCACTGTGTTTTTATAACACTGAGTAGTATTTTGACGCATCTGCACTAATTGTAATTTGAGGGAATAATTTTAGGGACATTAACACCTTTCTGCATGTTCTGAAGTAAATCTGGGCCTTATTTCAGTGCTCAAAAGGATTCATTGCATCACTTGAGGACAGGGAAAAAATGTACAGAAATCCTAGGACCCTAACATCAAGTGGTAGCATGCTCTGTTTGCAGAAAGTTAGCATTCAGAAGTCAGGGAAAGATGGAAATAAAATGAAGTTTCTTCATGGAGTGTTAACTCCTTTTAAATATGTATTATTTTGTAATTTTTAGCTATGTGACTGCATTTTGGGTAAGGAGGAAAAATTCACAACACAAGTAGCATGGTCACAGTGAAGCAGGAACCACTGAAAACATTTTAAGGAAAATTCTTCTGTAACTTGGCCATAATCTGTTATGATTGTGAGCTGGATTATCTCGATTTGCACTAAATTTACTTAATAATGAATTACAGTTTTGCTGAAGTGTTAAGTATGGAAGTTGATGAGAGAGAGGTTTTTATGAAATAGTCTTTTTATGGAGCATATTTATGAATCGTAAATATCCCAAGACCCTGCCTAGGGAATAGTATTTATGATGAAAAATATTAATTGTAGATTATGTTTTGTGGATAGTAATTCTAATGTCTGGATTCTAATCTCTTACACTGAAAATTTTTGCTTTAATTTACTTCATGGTTTTCTGAGGATTTTGCTTTTAACAAAAACTTTGTTAGTTTCTGACCCTTCTATTTAAGATTTTGATGTTTAAAAAATTGTCTTTAGCAGCTGTACTGGCACATTATTTCTGTTATAGTAGAAAGTACCAAGAAATTAATTAAAAAGCTTTATGCTGTACTTAACTTCAGAGATATTTAATAAAGTATAAAATAGGATGTGGATGCTTTTTACACATTTATATAACTGATGAAGCATTCACAATGCTTTTTTATTTTTCCTTTTCTTTATGGAGCAGTGTACAGTGACTTTAGAAAGGTATGTTGTAGCAATACCAGTAATGTGGTTATCTTTGTCACAGCAAGACAGTCAGTTTGAATTGCATAAAACAGTTGTGGACTATTAAGAGGTATATATATCCCTCAGGGATAGGAGTGTTAACTCAGGAGATTTGATTTATTTTTCTGGGCAGGACAATATCAAAGGAAGTAGTTCTTTTGTATTTTGATAGCTACAGTGGTGAACATAGTCTAGTATTTCAATATTTTGGGGACAGTATTTTTCAAGACACACTTAATGAGATAAGT
>NW_020449997.1:364695-385971 GCF_003343035.1 Apteryx rowi
ACATCAGATTGAAGTGATATCCTTTGCCATCAGCTATGGGTTTCTCCAATATATTTTTTTTCAGTAGGAGACTGTATACATTTTTACAGTGGAGTGAGTCTTTTGTGTTCTGCATAATACTAGTGGTTCCATATCAGGCAAGTGCTGTTCTCATCTTATTCTTAACATATGCTCACGTACAGTTAATAATCCGTTCATACCTTTTGCCTGTTGCATTGCTGGTTATGTACGCAACCACAGATTGAAGCTGTTTCTTAAGCTTTCATCCTTTCATATGTGTGTATTATTTTGTCTCCTTTCCTTCTTGCTCTAGAGCTATTCTTTCTGTCAGTACTTCAGATTTTCTTTGACTTTCTAAGAGTTTCTGATTCTTTTGTATTCCTTGTTGGAGTTAATATGGTCCATCTGGTTTGACTGTCATGATGAGCCAGTAGGAGAGTAGAATATCTCTTTGCAGGGTCCAAGAAGCTGTCATTCTGTCACAGATATACTTAAAAATTCTTGCTTGCCATACTGACATTTTTCTTTGAGGCTCATCATTGGCAATGGTTCTTTTAGGAAATTGAAAAAGCTACCAGACTTAGAAAGAAAAAAAAAAATAGGTGTTAATGGGCAAATGAAATGGCTACATGCAAGAATGGGTCATACATTTGTACATTTCATAATATGAGATGCATAGGTGAAAACATGGTGTCTTGAAACTGTTCTATGTATTATRAACTTTATTAAAAAAAATCTGTTCCATAGCTTTAATTTGAAAGCTGTTGTCAGCATTGTTCAGGCTAAGTCAATTAATTTGTTACAGTAACACAGAACAGTAATACTTTCTGCATTGCTCCACATGAAAGTTCATGTAGATGATCCGCAATGAATTTGGCATTTCTTTTGGCAAGCTTGATTCACTTACATTCTTCTAACTTTTTTGGAACAGTCCTGACTTGGAGTTTGGTAGATGAGCAAATGGAGGCATGTAAAGTGTGAAGAGCATATCTTGGTCTTGCTCTTATTCTGTTTTCTCTGTCCATGGAACCATTTATGCTCTTGGGCAACTATTTTCCATGTCAAAGAATTTGAAATAAATATATCTGTATTTTTTGATAGTCTTTCTTGCAAGAATATAGAATGCTAAAATCCATAAAATATTTGTTTCCAGTATTTTATGTAATTTTTCTTTTTACTAGTCAGTTTTTGTAGGTTGATGGTAGTTAGAAACCATGATTCACTGTGAAGTTCTAATGTGCCAGTTGCACACTCGTGTGTGTGTGGTCTACCTGGATCTCCATATGGCAGTAGAGTTATTTATCATTAGCGTGAGCTCCAAGTGTGCTGAAATACTCTAATAAGTTGCTTCAACTGGATGTCCCTGGGATTAACTATCTAAATTTTCAGCCAGTATTATTATTCTGAATTATGTAAATTATATACATAATTTTATTATTGTTTATTGTAGTAACTCTGAGTTATAAGTTTATATCAGATTAAGTAATCCTTTTCTTCACTTTACGTGTCTTTATCCATCAAGACGACAATGTTTCAGACTACAAATTTATGGATCTCCCTTCCATTGACTATTTCTTAATTACAATGGATAACCTATGATATGAATTTTGTTTTTCACATCTTTGCAGTTAGTGTTAGTTACTGTTGTCATGGTAGGATCCAAAATAGCCTGTATAATTTTAAAAGTCAGGCCACATATGTCGAAATTTGTCGGTCCTGTTTTTTTATTTGCTTTTTTATTTGTAAGTTCATTACTTAAATAAATTTTACTCTGTCATTTGTAATGCCACAACTGTTTAATAGCTGCCATGTCTTAATAGAAAATGTGAAAACAGACTTTTGGCAACCTTTAAAGAAAAATGTAGATATATCACTAATGGAATAAGTGTTCTGCTGATGAAAATAAGAGTTTTTAAAATAAATATATATGTATATATTTTTATTATTAGGCTGGAAAGTACTATTGGCAATAATGTTTGAAACACAGTCATTTTCCTGTTCTTCTAAGGACACTAATGAGCCATCCCAAGGTACGTCTGATATGTGTTCTCTTACATTACTTTCAAATAGTTTAATGAAGGCTTAAATATAAGATATAAGTTATTGTTTTATATTTTATATTTGTAACAGTATCTAATACTAGTCCTCTTTCTTGATTCTTGTTTCTGGCATGCTGCTGGAGATCCTTTGTAGCAATTATACCATTGGACACTTTGAGCATCAGTCACTGACTTCCTACTGTCACTCTATGCCTCTCATCATAGTTCAGTTTCTATCTGGTAAAAACAAAATTGGCTATATTTCACTTGCCATTTAAATGTAATTTTTAGATTGTGAAAAAATGGTGAATGATTCCATCTTCTCACTTAGCTATATTTCTAACTTGCATTGTTAAATGGATTAGAAGACTTGCTTGTAAAGACGTTTGCGTTTACTGAGGAAAACCAAAACAGTAAGAAAGTAATCTTTTTTATTAATGCCCTTCAAGGATTTCAGATTTTTTTTTTTGAATTGAGGTGTTGTACTGCTTCTTATTTATATCAGTGCTGTAAAGAAAATACAGAAACCTAATTTTTATAGCAATATTAATGTTAATTTAGTAAAATGTAAAAATAATAACAGTAGAAGTAGCTAAGTGTTTTCAGTGAAGTTGAAGTAATGTTGGTCTAGAAATCTGAACTTCTGCTTTGTGCTTTAGAGGACAGGAAGGGCAAAAATTCTATATATGCCTCGTTAGGACTGTGTAGTGTAGGGATGCTGCATAGGCTGCTGGTATCCTACGTAGGCTGCTGGTATCCTACGTAGGCTGCTGGCTCCAGGAATAGTCAAAGCAACTTCCTATGAGATGCAGTTTTTGATATCCATTTTAGTGGGCTCTCTTTCAAAAAAAAATTTTGCAAACCATCGTTTCCATTCCAGTAAGGCTGTTTACCATAAATTAGGACACAGAATTATCATAAAAGTCAAAAGGGCCTAATGTAACCTGCAGATGTATAGTTTTGGATCAAGACAATAAGCAGATGTTCTTTTAAAAAAACAACAACCCACAAACTGTGGGTATATGAAAGTTGTCCTGTAATACTTTTATTTTACCTTTTAATTCCTATTCCTATTATTATTATTTTTGGTTAATCTCTAGGGCACATTAAAATTCTGTGTCCCTGTGCACATAATTGGTTTAATGTTTCATATTTGTTGGAAAGCTACTCTCTCTTTCTTCTTAGCCCTACTGCTAGGGTTCAGTGTCTTGTTCTGATTCCTGATGCCTTTTATTAGTGATTTCTGCAGTCAGATTCTCATTCGGTGTTACAGTTAAACAGTTAGTATTTGATAGCGTGACACAGTATCGTTTATTTGTGTGGCTGTAGTGCTAGTGGGGTTTAAAGAAACCATACCTCTGAAATCTACCTGTTCTTATAAAGTATTCATGTATGTCATGTAGTTTGAATTTCCTAACAAGAGAACTGCTCTTCTGGAACTTCATCCCTTCATAAAGCTGAAGCATACATTTGCTGGGACTAAGTATTGTGCGCCTAAGAGTAGTCTAAGGTTGATTCTAGACCGTGTGACCTTTTCTGTTCAACTCTCGACTTTTCTATACTAGAAGCTGGCAGTCTCACCTTTTTGGATTTTATGTTATTTTTTTCTGATATGGACAAAATCCTCACTGAGGCCTAGAGTAAAATCTTCAAACACAATTCATTTGGGATTATTTATATATAATTAATTATAGCAAATTGTGTTTTGACATTACCCCCCTTTATCATGTCTTGTTTCTTTGAAAAATTTCCATCATATTTTTCATGCTTTTTTTGAATCTCTCCCCTCTTATTTCAGATATTGCTGAAGTGCAATAAAATTTTGTGGAAAATGTGTGCCTATTAATAGATGTAGCTATTACATCCTCTTAGGCAGTATCAAGACCAAGGTTTATCAAGTTCCAAATTAAATGGAGAATATAAGTTCACTGGTATCAGCCTGCATGTAAAGTTTAGCAACTTTCTGTGTCTGCTTCTTTTCTCCAGATAAGAGCAAGTGTATGACAACAAGGCAACGTAGTTGTGCTTTTGTAAATACTCCATTACCATGTATTAACAAAGCTATTCATCACATTCAAGAGTTAGAAGTAAAGATGGAGAAATGCTTTCAAGAGGTACGTTTGTGGGTGAAAATGGCCAAATGCTAGTACTATTCTTTAACTAAGAGATTCCAGATTGCTTTGTTGATTTTTATAAAAATTTAACTTTAAGTGAATGCACTCTCCAAAACACTGCCTAGCAGGTTCATTTATTAGTCATGGTGTGTTTTTATCTGTTTACAGTTCTGGCAAGTCAAACTATATTATTAAAATCAATATACCACAATATCATAATGTAATATATTGTAAATATTAGTAACTAATATATGATAGTTCAGATGCACACAGAATTGTCTCAATTGCGAGGATAGTAAGAAGATCTGATCGCTGCTTGTGCAGACAAGTTATATTTAAATAATCTAGCTCCAGTACTGACAAGAGTGTCGTTATAGCAGCACATCATGAACATTAGCATAGACTACAGTGTCTTCCATGAACATTGTTAAATTCTCTGCACTGAGGTTTCTGCAACTGCAGCATAGATACTATAAGAATCCAAGGTTCATGAGTCACAGTCACGTCTTAATTTATGCTGATTAGACCCTCTTATGATACAAAATTCAGTGGCCTATTACACTTTGTTAGGAAACAGAAAAAGTATATATCATCTGAGATATCTAATGGAGCTATCTTTTGCTTTTGCAGTATGATCATGTGTTAAAGGAGGAGAAAATACCATGGTAAGAATCATACAAAAACAGTTTTGCTTCAAAGTCGAGTAATTATTTGAGAAGCTAGTCTGACTGTAAAATCTGCTCTGTAATCTGTAGGGTTTACTAAGTTCTTATTTAGAATGCACCTAAAATAAGCATTCTTGGTGTCTGCAGGAGCTAGTTGCTTCGGAGACCAAAAGTGCTTATAGAGAATTTCTCATGTCTTTCCTACTCACTGTTTAACTTACAAAGATTCAAGATGATCTCAGGTCTCAGGACCCACCTACATGATGAATTTCTGTGGGTAAGAGTTGTTAGGTTATTAATACTTCCAAAATTGTGCCCCTTCTAAGGTACTTAAATATGGCTAAGAGTCCTTATTTTAGGCTCTTATTGCTTTAAATTTGGGGTTGGGAACATGAAGTTTAAAAATTCTAAAAGTTTCTGCATACTCACTCTGATCTGTGTAAACGTCTTCAAATACTTCCGAGTACAATTTTCTGAATTTGTATAGAGGTCAAATTTAATCTCATTTCAACTTGTCTAGAGACTAGTGAGAGGACAAATAATTATAAAATAGAGTAGGAAAAAAATTGAATGAAACAGTCACAACATCATAGCATGTTGTAATATGACACGAAAAAACCCAAGATTTTATTCTTTATTCTTCCATGGTTTTCCTATCCTGCATACTGTTTAGATTCTTATTAAATGCATGATTTTTGTGTTTTCAGTGTAGTTTGTCAGCTATTTCTGTGTGTTTTTGAGTTACAAAATTGCCTTGAATCACCTTATAGTGTTTGCAATTAGGTAACTTTAAAGTTATAGAATAAGAGAGGAAGCTTCTTAAAATAAACACAAAATTTAATTCCTAAATTAAAAATAACAGTTTGACGAACTGTGTTTATAGATATGTCTGCACTGGAAATATCTGGAATATACACAAAGTCGTTAAAAGTTATACGTTTAAAATGTAATTTTAAAGCACAAAACATGCCTTTTTTTCTAAACTTTACTTAATGGCTGCATGTATTTTGAAATACACTAAAGAACATTTAGTGTATTTCAAAGCCAAGTACTCAGGCTTAGGACCCCCCCAAAAACTATGTGACTTTAAATGGAATTATTTGTGAAGCGGACTACATTATGATATAGTTTTAGTTATATTCACCTGTTCAAACTCTTCTATTTAATCTTTGTATTTTATGCACTGAGCTTGTTGTCACAGCCTTTTCGCTCAACCAACACCATATTTGCCTGTGTATTATTACATTCTTTTATACTCATGTCAGATATACCTACTGAGTTATTTTGTGTTTGCCTACTTACCCAAATCCTGTTTATCAGACTCCTATGTCTCTATCTGATTTGGATTCTCCTCCATCACCAGATCCCAGTCTTCTTGTCCAATGTCTTTTATTTCCCATTACTGTTTAGAATTTTTTGTTCTATTCCCAGTATGTTAGGTGCATTTTCTGTTGATCTAGGGAGGCTTCAGTTCTATTTCTTTTGGGCTGTCTGGCATAGGCTTTTTGTCTGTTATTTCTTCATGGAAACTAAACATTTTCCTGGAGTGCTTTCAAATACACGTTTTCATATTGTGCATGTATGTGTGATAAAACACTGTGACTGACGATATTTTTTTGTTGTAGCTGCATATGAAGGACCCATATGTGGTCTTTAAGCTGCACATGTGGTCATAAATGGGTGGTAGTTATCCTTCATCCCCTTGTTCTCAGCTCCAGTAGACTGACTAGAATTTCTTGAGTTCATCTAAGAGCTATGATTTGCTTGTAGTGTTCTTGGACTACTTGTGTTATTTCTTTCTCCCCTCATTTCCAGGTTAAATTTGTCCTGATCTCATTTTGACAATGCCCTACTCTTCCCTTCTTTTGAGTCTCAGATTTCAAAAACTTGTCTGTGTTGAAGACTGATGAAGCGTATGCCTTGATCACTTTTCCTTCTTTTGTCCAAAAAAAAAAGTCTTTAATTTTTTTCTTCATTGTTGACCCTCAAGTGACAACTTTCCTTAAACTGATAAAAGAAACTTGGAAAGAGTAACAACTTATCTACAACAGTTTCTCTTTGGCAAATCCTTAGATTTGAGGCCAAAATTGAGGATCTACATCAGTACAAGATTTAAAAAAACTTGTTTCTCATATTCTTGTAAAAGTGTTTTTGTAAAGAAGTGTGAAAAAAGCACTTAAATGGGAATTGTCTAATTAAGAATTGTCAACTAAGAATTCTTCTGTACCGTTAGCGGTGTTTTTTAACAAGTTAATTATTCCATTTAACTAAGCCAATATTTAAATGTATAAGATTGCACTTAGGAATATTTATTTAACAATGTTATTTTAAATACAGTCTAGAATTTTTTTAGTGACAGTTGATTTTATCTACAGGATAACAAAAAAGATCAGTGCTGAATCTAATGAAGATACCTGGTTATCATTATCCACTGGATTGGATTTTCAAGATGCTAATGTATCTTGTAAAGGTAAAAATGTTGCATAATACTCGGTCTGAGTTGTAAAGTTACTTACCTCATTTAATATATGCTTTGCATTTTTAACAACAATTCCCAGTTGTCTAGTATATGTCTTATGTAAACGATATGTGCATGTTTGTATCACTGTCAATCTGAAATACATCTGAATTGTAAATGTTATATTAAGTAATATATAAGTAATGTAATAATAATTAAATTATCCTGTTTGCAAGAAGATAACTTGCACCTCTATATTTAGATTCATACTGTGTTTTAGCTCATATATGATTCAAACCAGCTAAATTAATTGTGTTTGGTTGCTGGAAATTCTAGATTTTTTTTTCTTTGGATTTCTGTAAAACAAATAAGTGCATCACTGTTGCAGGATATTCATAATGTGTTCTTGATAAAGACCCCCCCCTTTCTTTTTTTTTTACAGTTCACATCTTTATTCAGAGTATATTTTTTTGAATTAATTTTTAAATATTCAAGAGATTTAGTGTACAATTATTTTTTTTGAGCTAACGTACAGCCTTTGTAAGTAGAGGCTAGAGACTATCCTGCCCACACTAAATTTTGTGATAAAATTTCTGCTGATGGCAGTGAAGCCAGAATTTCACCCCAGATCTTAAGCAGTTTTGCTTCCTTTCAATGCTTGCAGTTTTTAATTAAAATAATTCAGGGAATTATGAACTGTGGAATTAAAATTGGGATGCACTGTTTGAAGTCTAGAAGTCTGTACCTTGCGTAATTCCCATTTTTTTTTATGGATCAGATAACCAAGTGAGGACAATGGATGATGAGCTCAAGGCATTTTGTATGGAAATAAATATCTGAGGTGTTCTTGATATCCAGATTTCACAGAAGGAAATGTTGACTGTTCATGTGTGTCAATAGTAAAACAGCATTTTTGAGATATTACACTGAATATTATTAGCACTCCAAAGATTTTAWTGTAGTCGTTGATACTTCCATAAGAAAATAAAATGAAATAAGAAGTGCTTTTTAAAAACTGAGATAATTAGGAACTTGTACTATTATTTGGATGATTATTTACCCAAACAATGAGACAAAGATGAAAATTTTGTACCATTCCTATTGTTACATTTCTGTTGAATACTATGTTTAAAAGGAACTGGAGGAAAATGCTATTGAGTATGCAAGTTTTGTATTGTAACCTGTGCTTGCTTTGATACATGTGAAGAAGCCCAACTTAATATTGAGAATGAAACTGGAGTAAAGACCATATGCTTAAGCTTTCATAAAAAAAAAAAATTGAATGTATTTTTAAAGACAGCAATGTAACCAGTTGTGTTTACTGGATACATGTGAACAGGCCAACTTTGTATTGAGAATGAAGCTGGAATAAAGACCATATGTTTAAACTTTCATTAAAAAAGAATGTTTAATGTATTTTTAAAGACAGCAAGACTTTAACCTTGAAGCTGGAAACAAAAGCTTTGCTGCTGGAAGTTACTGAGCTAATTAAGCGACTAGATGCTGATTGCAAAGAGGCAGAAAAAGCTTTGGAGCAGGAGAAACAGCGAAGGAAAAAGCTTGACATGAAACTTGATTGTATGTCACTTTGGAGGCTTCAGCAGCTCCCTGCAGCTGTGCAAAAAGGTATTGGTTTTGAAACTAAGACTATTTGTTATTTTTCAGTCAGTTCATTGTTAAGAATAAGAATTATGACAAGACTATAGTTGTGTTAACTCTAATAGGAGTACAGTATTTACTCTTCTGAATCTAGTTTATTTGAATCTATTTCCAGAAAAATACTAAAGTGCTGTGTAATAGTTAAGCATTGTTTAAGAAATAGCTTAAGAGTGGACAAGACAGTCTGGAGATGACTAGAGATACTCAGTCTGAGGCAAAGAATGAGAAGTTGGAACAGAATCGTAAARTAATGCAATTAGATTAAATCATAGATTAAACCATAAATTAAAAAAATATATTTTAAGAAAAATTAAAACGTGGTACAATTGAATGTGGCACTTAAATATTTAGTAGGAATTGTATGACATATGATTGATATATTTCCTTTAAATCTCAGACTCTAAGGCAGTTACTATGGCCTTTTGTGATAAGTTCTATCGTGTAGATGCCAGTTAAAAAAAAAAAAAAAAAAAAAGGCAGGAGGGAAAAAAAAAAGCAATATAGGAACTGTTTGTCTCCTGACCAAGAGTCGTTTTGGGAAGCAAGTACAATCTGAAGCTAAATTCTAGACTTATAGCCTGTTGCTTCAGGAAAGCATGTCACTAGAGGAAAGTAATATACATGCGTTGGCATTATCTGTTAGTGTAAAATATGTCAAACGTCATGCATTTCTGTTGACAATGTTATATGCTGTAATGGGTGGTTTACTAACTTTTCCAAATTCCCCCTCTTTTTATTGATATAGTTTCTTCTGTGATCTTAATATGAGAAATGCTGATGGCAGTCTTAAAATCTCCTCTTTTTACCTGGGATTGCCTGTTCTCTTGAAATTTACTCTCCCTTTCTTTGCTCTTGAAACTGATTCACTGGTCCTTCTCTTACCTTTGCTTCATAAGCATTGCATCCTATTCAGCATTTTTTATTCTTCTGGCCATGTTTCTTAAAATAATTTTTGAAAAAACTTTATGGGGATATACTTTTTTTGTGAAGAGAGTTGTATATATGTATGTATATATTTCTCTCTACTCGGCACTTGTGAGGCCACATCTGAAGTAGTGTGTCCGATTATGGGTTCCCCAGTACAAGACAGATAAGGCTTTACTAGAGTGAGTCCAGCAGAGGGCCACAAAGATTTAAGGGGCTGGAGCATCTCTTACATGAACAGATACTGAGAGAGCTGGGACTGCATAGCCTAGGGAAGAGAAGACTCGGGGGACTCTTATCAATTAGTATAAATAACTGGTGGGGGGGTGTCAAGATGACAGGGCCAGACTTTTGTCAGTGGTGGCCAATGACAGGACGAGGAAATTCCACTTGAACACAAGAAAATGCTTTACTGTGAGGGTGAACAAGCCCTGAAACAGGCTGCCCAGGGAGGTTGTGGAGTCTTCATCTGTGGAGATATTCAAAACCCGTGGTCCTGGGCAACCTGCTCTAGCTGACACTGCTTGAGCAGAGGAGTTGTAGGTCATTTCCAACCCCGACTATTCTGTGATTCTATGATACAGTTTTTCAATAACAGCTCACATTTGGGTTGGTTGGTTTGTTTGTTTGTTCTTCCTTTTGGAGGGTATTAGTATTGGACTGTATTGCAAATGTGAAAGAAGTATTCTTAAGAATCGCACCCATCTTTTTATCAAACACAAATTTTTGTAGGCAAAATAAAAATAATACATCAAAATAATTTGTAGTCATATGAAAATAATTACTTGAATTGCTTAATAATTTAATCCTTTTCATCCTGTGAAATCCCTACCACCATTGTTTATAAAGCTATAGTGAGACACATGCCGGACTGGACTGGATTTAGAAACAACCTGACCTCCACCTAAAGGTTGTTCTTCCCATTTGTGCCTTGTTAAAGTCTTGCATGGAATATCTGTTTAAGAGGAACAGATTCCTTCCATCCTAATATTTAAACAAACAAAACGCAGTAACAAACAGCATATGATTCACAGTGCAATCTACCAGAGCCCTGCTTACAAGTTTTAATGAATCCAAATGAGAGTGAGTATACAGTAAAGCTTCAAATGACTGCTAGCTCCTCTGAAAGACTGGAGGGAAACTTATCATACGATACTCCAGAATAACTCCCTCCAAAACAAACAAAAAGCTAGTCTTTGAAACCACAAAACAACTTCTGTGAAAAATAGTTGTTGAGTACACTTTTGTTGCCTTATGGGGTTGATGCTTTTGAGTTTCAGACCTCTGTGGCCACAAGCACTAACCTCAAGTGTGTGTCAGACAAACTTGAGGATTCAAAGAAAATGAACACCAGAGGAAATGGTTAAGTATCTTATTTTCACACTGTCAAAATGAAAGGGTTTTCTGATGTGAGAGAACAATGGAATGAAAGTTCCTAAGAAGCTGACAGGAGTCAATTTAATCTGGGATCAGACATAAATAATTTTCTACTTCAGTTGGAAGAGTCTTTTCATAGCAGAGATATTGATGATAGAGCAATCAGCAGAAGTAATCAGAAGATGACTGACTGTCTTGGAGAATAGATTCCACAGTGGTGGATTACTTCTTTTACACTAGGGACTCCTGCTGCACAGCAGTTAGAATATCTATTAATTCTGGTACAAAAAGTGCTTGAGAACTGGGGATTGTCATTTGCCAGTATGATTCAAGCTACAGCCATTTCCTGGCCAACAAAGAATAGCAAACTTTGGCAGACAAGCTCATTTGATCCGTGCAGTGTGCAGGATTAATGTCATAGTAGGCTAATCACCAAATTCTTAACTTTATGAAAGGAAATAAGGGTATATATGCCATCATAATAATGATCTGGTGGTTTTGGATTGTAAAATCTCTAAAACTTTTTTTTTTTCCTTTGTGTCCCCCTTGTGTCCTCCATCGGTCTGAGCTGCTTGTCTTTGGCTTGCAATTTGTCTTTAAAGAGAACAAAAAAGTCTGGTTTTACTTAAAAAGAAACTTTCATTCTTCTTGTCTGATATTTGTAAAAATTCATGAAAGACCACATACCAAAGCAGGCCACACGTTTCCTCAGTAAAAGCTAAAATTTCACAGTAGTGGGAATTTATGCTGCAGTATACCAAAGACCCAAAAAGAACGTAGGGACTGAGTGGTCCTTCCACTCCAGGTACAAAGAAGAGAAGGTACAACATCTTTAGAAATTAGTAAATCAACAGATTGTGGCTGGTAATTCATGTATCTGTTTCACAGACGCTTTAGACAACTTTGACCACTGGCTTTCAAATCTGTAACACTATATAGTCAGTATATATTCTTATAATCAGGGAATTTGCAAGCAAAGCATTAAACTTTTAGGCTCTTTCTGCACTGTGGCACCAGTGTTCCCACACATCATGCTTGGTTGTTGTCACTGAGTAATGGATATCTCAAAGTCTGACTAAACTCTCTTGCAAGTACCTTCACTTCTGATTTTAAGGCTCTTCTCTTAGTTCTTGTACATGTGCAGCACATCCCATCATGCGCAGGTATTGCATGGCTGTCTTGAGTCTTCCAGTAGACAACCATAAATCTCCCTTTCCTCTTCGCAGAAGCTCTTTTCAGTGTTATCTTGTAACTGGTTTGTGGATAGTTTATTCTTTTATGTCCAGATGTCCAATAAAACATTAATTGACTAGAGGAGCAAACAACAGTCAGAATCTTAAAAAGTAGGAAGAGAAACTCTTTCTTTAATGCTGTGTTGGGCTGTCAAATTATCCTTTTCTTCATAATGAAAGCAAGTGAGTTCTGAAGAAATCTAGATTCATAAAGTTTTTTGGAGCAAGCCACACTGATGTTAATAAACTTGGTTTGAGTCACCTAAGGCTTGGTATCCTACCCAAAAGCAACATTTCTATTTATGGACTGCTAAACTTGTAGGGAAGGATAAATACAAATACTCTGTTAATGATAATAGATGAATCCCTGGCAAACTCTGATCATTGAGAAGTCTTAGAAGGAGAAAATATCTCTGCAGCAGCATGCTTCCACTGTTAGAGATTCAGTGGTCATTGTGCCTTCACTAAACTGGTTTTCATATGATTGATAACTCTTTCTGCTCTGAAGCAGTCTTCTCCTTTCAGTCCATTATGTATTTCTCAGTCTGAGAGCAGCAGAGCAGTGTTTATAGCTGTTCCAGGAATAGGGCCTCAGAGAATGTCAGTCCCATCCTCTTCTCAATCCTGTTGGCCACTTTTTTGCTGCCTTGTTTGGATGCTGTGAAACAGGAAACTATAGGCTCTGGTCCATCACAGTATCCTTCCACATGTCCTTGTTACTGTGGTGATAAACTAAAATTAGAGGTGGTGGGAAGCCGGTTAATATTCCTAAACACTAATTAGCAAAGCATAGCAGTGATTTGTCTATAATCTTACTATAGTTTTAAGAATGGTACTGGATGCCAAAAGAGAGTGGAAGATGGAGAGAGAGAAGTCACATAATTTATAACAGTATATTCCTGGATGTAAAATAACTGTCAGTACTCTGGTGCAAATAATCCTGAGTTCTTTGGCAAATACCTCACAATCCAGAGAGTGATTGACAGTGCAAGAGACTTTCTAACTGTGTGTACTTAAGGTAAACACTTAGTGAAAAACAGTATATAATGGAGGCAAGCCTGGCCCAAATGCTTTTTTTTCTTGTCCAGAAAGGCAAAACGTCAGACAGTGCACATCCCTGACAGCGTATGAGAATAGTAATTCCTTTTTTTTTTATTGTTGACTTGCAAATTGGAAACCTACTTAAGGTGTTACCTGCTTCCAAAGATTGCTGTTCTGCTTCTGAAGGACAATATATGATGCACTGAAAACAGTGGCACTTTTTCATCACTGTTTTGAAGAAGAGGAACTTGAATAAAGTTCATCAGAATTAAAATTCATAATTAGAACATTTTCAATTCTGATAATGCATGCAATGATACAATATTAAAAAAAACAGCATGAGGTTTGGGTATAAAAATTCTCAACTCTCCTCTCTTGATTTATTAGTGGACTATGGCAGTATGACAATGTGTTCTTGGAGGAAATTTTCTCAAGATTATAATATTTCATAGTATTATCTATGAGACAAAAATTATTCTAAAATGGACTTGAAGATAAAGGGAAAAAACCCTTAGGGATGTTATAATTATCCCTAATTTAAGTATTACAAACCCAGGAGATTCTTAATTAAGAGTTTGCATGACTTATTCTGAGTAGACACTGGATCCTGTTATTTCTTCAGACTTCTCTTCTTTTCCGTTATTGCTAGCTCCTGCTGCACTTATGTCCTGTAACACATTCAGATAATTGCAATGAGGAATGACGTAACCCACCTTCAGAACTGACCTTCTCTAAAATATGACAACAATCCAATGTAAAACCCATTTTATCCACCCTAATGTTAGGCATCACTTTGTATAAGATAAAAGCTACTTATTCATATAATGTCCTTGTAACTTCTAGTGGCAATGAAATAATAAATTTACACATTTGTGATTTATGTCTTGTTAACACAGCAGAATTTCTTGACTGTTAACGGATGGCATTAGATGTTCCACAGTTACTTCTCAGAACTAGAGTCTTTTTTTTTCAGTAATGTGTTCTTATGTCTCTCAAATTTATAGTGAAGTTTACGTCATTTGAGACATTCTCTGAAGTTTTCTTATCTTATAATCTTAGTTTACTTTTCCTAGTTGGATACTAATACTTTTTCCACGTAGAGCATCATCTGCTGCAGGATTATTAGGACATCAGCTGTAATGAGCTTTTTTTTTCTGAGCACAATAAAATTATATGGTATCTTTTGAAATATACCTTTCAGCAATCAGTGTCGTAGTCATGTATTTTCTGTGTAAGGACCCTAGGAAATTTACGCCAAAGTAAGAAAAGTAAATCCACTGAACTGAATTAAGTCCAAGGTACTTCTGTATGGCAACATGAATATGTTTTGTTTGCTGGCTTTGAATTTGTATCTTTAGTTTAGCTTTCTTAAAGCCACGTTCAGTTCAGGAATTCCCTGAAATGAAAATAGTTGGCATATGAGAATATCAGGAGGAAGTATTGTATATACTTACCCTGTTCTTCCTCTGCATCCTCATATGTCTATTGTTGGATACTGGGAAGCTCAGTATAGCTGTTCTTGTGTTAAAATAACCTCTTCTAGATGTGCCTTAAGGCTAGATGTTTTAACTTCCTTTATAAAAACAAAAATATCCCTTACTTTGAAGATTTGCTTGAATGATATACTAAGGTTGAGTTTCAAAACAGTTCCACTGTTAATGCAGTAATTGGTGATATCTTTTGTAACCAGTGTCCTCTGTTGGCCTTTAAAGTAGTTTACAGCAAAATTTTACAAGTCTTAAATACTTAGTATTGTATCAACATATTTCATAATCTCATTAAGTATTCGTAGTGTCACTCAGCTACTCACATTTTGTTATGCTAATTATCTTTTTAACAGAATATGAAACATGTACTCAAGATATCTTGGAGCTACAATGGCATTTTGATTGTAAAAGCCATCAGCTACAACAGGTAGAAAACCAAGTACTTAAGATAGAAACAATCAACAAAAAGATTCAGGAGGATATAGACTTCATGAAGAAACACAGCCCTCTGCTGGAAGAAAAGCTGAATCTAGAAGGTGAAGCTATGAAGGATGTGTTACTAACTTATGGAAAAGTAAGTACAAATAATATAAAGATGTTTTTATTAGAATCTTTCTGCTAAATAGGTGCAAACTACTTCAGAAAGCAGCAATCTTTTGGTAGGACCAAAGTCTGCTTTAAATGCTGTACATAAAGACTGCGAACTGTGTGCCTCTACTGTTATATACAGGAGCTCAGTGCGGACAGAATCTGGGGAAGATAATGCTGTTCGTCTTTAATAAATGTCTCCTAAGCGTATATGGYATGCCATTCTAACTTTGTAAGTTGATTCTGTTTGGGGTTTTTCACAGGAACAGTAGAAGGCATTTATTTGTTTTGTGCACAGATTCTTCTCAGATTTCTCTCTGGGATATGGAGATGCTAGAGCTTTTCAAAGAAAAAGTTATAAGATTTAACTATTTTTTAAGTGCTGGTGTATGTTTCTTTCCTAATTTATTTGTTGAAATAATTAATGCCTAACAATCAAGGTGTAACAAAGCTGTAGG
This sequence comes from Apteryx rowi, assembly GCF_003343035.1. Classification (NCBI taxonomy): domain Eukaryota; kingdom Metazoa; phylum Chordata; class Aves; order Apterygiformes; family Apterygidae; genus Apteryx; species Apteryx rowi. The sequence continues at coordinate 380,738 of NW_020449997.1, forward strand.
CCGTTTAAAATTGATGTCTAAAAAGGAGAGCTATTGAGTAACTTGAAATACTGATTTTACTACCAATTATTATGTTTTCAATATATTTTCTATAGTAACTTTTAATTACAAATCTAGAGATGAATCTCTCTTTCAAGATGGGGTATTTACATTCTCTCCTAAAAATTGTTTTATGTTCATGAATGATTCTTAATAAACATTGTTGATTTTAAATGGTTTTATTTTTAACTTCTCATTTTGAGTAGTCAACAGCTATATATCAAAATATTTTTAAAATCAGAAAGAAGCAATTGCATATTGTATCACATAAATAATAAAAGGCTTATAAATTAGTAGCCCRTTGATTCACTTCTTTTTTCTTAGTCTAATATCAACAGACCATTATACAATATGTCTGAATTACAGCTTGCATATTCTTTTCTTTTATAAGTCTGGAAATAACTTTATACACACCAAAAGCTGTATATGGTTGTGAGCCATGAGACAGTTCATAGTTAAAAATAGGCATGTTGTTCTATCAGTGTTATAGGATATTTTCAAAATATTGGCTAATTAAAGGTCAGACTGTTTTATTTTGGTTTTTATTTTGTATCCTTTCTTTTTGTTGATGCCTTAGGATATATTATATGCACTCAAAACACCGAGATGTTCCATAATGCAATTCAGGAAGCAAACTTCAAAATTCTTTTTTGAAAGCTATTTAAGAAAAACTTTTCCATTGTTTTTCTTTCCAAGAAGTTACACTACATATCATAAGAACATAATTTGGTGTTACTGTAACTCATTTATATGTTTCATCTCAATAAAATTTCTAATTATTAAATATTTATGGTTTTTATTGTGCTAGAATGTATGCTGTTTGTTTCTCAGTTTTTGTTGCTTTTTTCCTTCCATGGCCTTAAAAAAAAAAAAAAGTAGCTGCCACTTTAATTTTCTTTGTAATGAAAACAATTATTTAATTTTGAATCTCTAGCTTTTAATATCCAGAGAACCAGACTGAGCAGTTAAGTAAGTGTTAGATTGTAATAATGATTTTATATCATGTTAATTGCTGATATTTGTGGTTATAGTTTCAAAAGCAGAGGCAGTAAGCATATGCATAGCTCCATTTGAAAGCTAATAGGAACAGAGTGATTCAATGCTATTTAAACCTTTGAAAATTGTCTTCATTGTTTGCATTGTCTCAGGCCCTTTTTTTTATATCCGTGACTGTGTGGCTTGCACATCCTCTAGGAGACCTTTAAGTAATGATTCTGTCAGACTACTGAGTGAAACCTCAGTGGCTTCTTTCAACTTTATTTCTGTCTTTCTGCTCCAGAGGTCACTATCTTCCCATGGAAGTAGCCACCTTTTCACAATAACTTCTGAGTTTTGTAATAGAATGAAAGCCCTCTTGCTATCACCAATTTCTTGATGTCATGCAATTTTACAAGACATACTCTGTTGTCTTTTACCAGGATTGTATCTATTGCAGACTGTGCAGTATTTGTTGTTAGGTTGTATGATATCACAAGGTGCTGCTTCAAGGTTCACACTTTAAAATTGCAGAGTCAGACAAATACATAAATCATTTTTGTATTTTGAGCATTATGTATGATTTTTCATAAAAACATCTTTCAGAAAACTTGTTTTAKTTTCTTAGGCATCAAAAATATACAGTGATGTTCACTGTGAACTTGTGGAAATCCAAAAGACAATGAAAAGAATTGATGAAGAAGCTGAAAAGGAGACAAAATCTATGTCTCAGAAAATTAAATATGCTGAGATGCTATTTAGTCAATACAAGTAAGAGCCATTCAAAATGGTATTAAATATCCTGGTAGTTTTTAACAGTGACAATCAAAGCATAGAAAATTTGCATTTAGAAAACATTTTAAATTCTAATTTTGTAAAATTAAAGAATATTCTTTTATGTATAAAGAATTATATATATAAGAATGCTTTTCCTTGTTTATCTTAGCTTGCCTTAGCAGAATAAGGAAGGGATAGTGTCACAGAAACAGCATGTTCCATGAATCCTCCTTAAGCATGCCATTTTTACCATATCTTACTTAGTTATATATGAGTTTTTAATCCCTTTGATTGATAGAACATTTTGCTATCATTCTTATTGACTGCACAAATTACTTGCATCAAACATCAGCAATTACTATAGTATCGTAGTTATAATGATAACTTAATTTTCAACTTGCTTGTTAACCAGAACAATTCTAGCCAACAGCACAAACATTTGAACTTACCAAATTTCATGTCTGTATTTTATTTTTAACTAGCAAACAAGCAACTATAATTTTATAGCAACTGTAATTTTATTGGATTGTAAGGTAGCTTCTGTATAAAAGCAGACTTATATTGCAGTTTCCCCATAGTCACCTGTGGTCAGGTTATCAGCTGTTGGATTATCAAGCAGAAGTATACTGGCAGAAGAACAGCAGTCGTTGCCAAGTGATCTCCCCTGTCTGTTGCTGAACGTACAGACCAAGAGAGTCAGGACCAAGAACAACTGTGGCAACGAACAAGAATACCAAGTACTTTTATGTTTAATAGGAAGTTGTACTTAACTTTGCTGCATATGCCTTGTGGCTGATTGCCAGGCTGTGTGTGGTGAAGTATCAAGTGACATAGTGGCTGTTTTTCCCTTGAGGTGAGGGAAGCTTACAGGCATAATTGAAAGTGATCGGGAATTGTCAAGGTAGCCCTTACTGGCAGCAACAGATGTTTCAATACTGCAGCCATGTGACAGCAACTGTACTTCAAAGACCAGGTATTTCAAAAGCTGTGCATAGTAATTATAAAGTATTTACCTTTTGTGGTAAGCAATCAAATTTGGTCCATGCTATTCATTCAAAACACCTCATGTTCACTAGGACTTTATATCCCAGTTCCATAATTCAGGCTGTGCTATGCAAAGCCTGAGTTCAGACAGCACATACTGTTTCACTAATTCCAGACAGTTGATGTCAGAAAGCACCTGACATACAATAGAAGGTGTAAACGTGTCTTGCTTATTGGTGCTTCTCTCCAGGCAGCAAAATTAATGTAATTGTTGAGATGTACATGTAAACTCAAGTTTCTTTGGTAAGCTCCCATGCAGCAGAGTCACTGCCAGGGACCATTCCATCTAATTCCCATTCCCTATTTCTTTTCAAGGATCATTCTCTTCAGCGTTTGTTTTAGAGTTGGCATCATTAGTTTACCTAGGAGCAATAAAGGAGCAACTGCAGAGCAGAAGGGAAGAAGCTTCTAGTCATAGTATTTTTTCATTTTTAAAAAAGAAAGGGTGAATCTTTTTATCTAAAAGGTAGATTTAGAAGGGTGTCTTTTTATCAAAAGATACATATACCATCTCAAGTTAATGTATTTCTTCTGTGATAATTCTGTCTCTTAAACTTTAAGACACTGCGGCTTTTTTACTGCAGGATGTCTGTTGCCATACATTGATCCACTCAGCTCACAGGAAGTATTGCAGACACAAAATGCTACATGATCATTCCTAGAGGAGGGTTGTGTTCATTGGACTATCAGTGGAAATTAGACTATTTGCAAAGTTCCTGTCAGTAGTGTCAGGTCACTCAAGGAGAGGGGCAATCCGTGTCTGCTGTATTACTGGGTGTTTCTCAAACGCTATGACAGTTTTTTCCTATGCTTCTAAATATGACTGTGAAATACAAGAATTACTCTTCACACCATCACAGATTTAATGTTTGTAAGAGCTGTTAATCATTTCTGGTCAGTGAAAGCCTATTTGCCAAAGAGGATTCTCATCTGTACATATCTAGGTATCCTGTGTCACATATCAACCCATGTTTGTCAAGAAACTTTAGAAATTATGTTATTAATAGAAGTAAACTTCGTGATTTTTTTGTATTTTATGGGCCAATAGCAACCTGCCAGACTTTCTAAAAAGATACAAAATAAGCATTTATGAATGGCTTGTAGACAAGCCCATTGTAATTTCTGTATTCTGTCAATTAAAGACCTTTTGTAGGCTTGTCTGCTGTGAGGGCCAACACCAAATGGTCAGATAACCAAGTAGTTGTGAGAACTTAGGGCACTGCCAGTGACCTTTTTATCTGATACACCAAATAGGAATAACTGTTGTATTTTTTATTTGTATGTAAACTGCTTTAGTTATCTATGATGTAACAAAACAGTAGACACTAGAAATTGAGAATAAGGTATTTTGGTCACCCCCATGAAGGGCCCCCTCTCAAAGGAACATAAAAAAGAGATTGTAACTGCTGTAACTGTTTCCTGTTGGTTTTAGATTTTCTTTTCCTTCCTTTATTCAAGAAATAATTGTAGTTAGTAAGTGTGGTTGTTCTGCATATCTTTTATGGTGCTTAGTAGGCCATGGTAAAGAGCTGCACATGATTAAAATAATGGGAGTTGAATCATTTCAAGTTTCTTTAGATTATAAAATGTTAGCAACTTTATTTCAAAAGCTAATTAGCGCCCAGGAACTTGAAACACCTCTTTTAGTCCCACAGTAGGAGTACCTATTGTCTGGCTCAGAAGCAGTCCAGGTTCTAGGATCTTACAAGCTATTCAGCCTGCAACACAAAATATCCCTGACTTTTGCAAAACAGTGTGCTCTTACAGTATATTTTGGGATAGATACCAACCTCAGGAAATTATTACTTTGACTAATGTGACTGATGTTTTGATGCCTGCTCTCCAGGGAGAACTGACCTTGCCAGTGAACTACAGTGGGAACCTTACACATACTTGAAGAAAGGAAGGTTATTTATATGCAATAATCCTGCTTCTTTTATAGTCACTGTGGATCTCAGGGCCACTTGCACTAAACTGCAAGGAAGTTAAAGAAGAATCATATCATATGCTTGTACTTTAACATGGGAGCAGAAGACATCCCAGATCACATACATTTACCCAAATGACATTGCTGCTTGAGAAGTTCCAGTCTTGCACTTCTAAAGTCCCTGTGCACTTGAAATGAGATCCAAACTGTCTATATTATCAGTAAGAACTAGTCAGTGTAAGATAAGAAACTGTATTTTTCAGTAAGATAGCTAGCTTAACAGTACTAGGGAAACAAGCCTCTTTGGCTGACTTGTTTCCTTTTTCAGCATGTTTGGGTTTTTCTGTTTTTGAGTCCAACCTTTATTCTTTCTTGGTCTTACTTTGCTGGAATTCAGGATAATTTTGATGCTATATTCTTTTCACCATTATATTATTGGTATTTTATGTTATTTAAAATGATGATATATTGT
>NW_020449997.1:386112-438612 GCF_003343035.1 Apteryx rowi
ATTGGTGCAAAGTTGCTGTTCACGTGGAGGGGCTTGTCAGCCCCCTCCTTTACTTGTTTACCACTACTTGTCTTCCCCTTCTGTAATGGTCTAGGAATGCTCAAGGACAGTTCACATAGCCGCGGGATCCTCCCTCTATTGTGAAGACARGATTGCTCACTTCTAAGAGATCATGCCCCTTTTCACTTAACCATTCTTCCACAATATATTTCTTATCAGATTAAAAAGATTCACATAAAACATGTTTATGATTAGTTAACTAAAGCTTAACCTTTTTTATTTCAGAGCCTGGTTTTCAATCTGAAAAGAATAATAATGTATGGATATTAAAATTATAGACAAAAATATAGCCAAAAATGTTAAAAATATTTTAATATACAGAGCCTAAGACCAGATTTTTGTAATGTCAACACTTGCCAAAGGCTGGAGTGACTTCTGGAAATCACCATGTGATTTTCCAATTAAAGTTACCATATAGGTTGTAAAGGAAGAGTATGTGAAGAGTATGAGGTAATGCTTATTTTTGAGGGATATGAGTCTGTGTATGCAAGATCATTTTGTCTTCATAATTTTTGGAATTTTAATTGTAGCTTAAATATGTATATAGAGATGATATGATCATCATTAGCTCCTGCTTGGATTCCAGCTGAGAGAAATCAGGCAGCACAGACCCCGATTCTGTACCCGTAAAGTTCATTGCAAACCCTCCTGTTGATTTTAATTAAGGGAAAGATCAGGTCCTGTATAAGAAATATTCTCAAAATATAGTGTGATGTATTCTATGTATTCAGATTTTCTGCAAATCAGTTTAGTGTTTCTCTTACCCGCTTAGTGTTCTGTCAGCTTGTCTAAATTACTAATTGCTGGCAAGWGTTTTTAGCAATGGTTATAGTGATGCATTACTGGAGGTTATTTTACTGTGTAAAACCAGGATAAACAATGTTAAAATATATGATTTTGCTTTTCTTTTAAAAAATAATTTTGACTGTACCAGTAGATACCTACTTTTAAACTATATTCCCCATCAATTCATATTTATTAAGTGTAGTCAACAGCAATTTGCTACTCTCCTCTTGTAGGCAAATCGCTGTAGTTTGGGAGTCTAAGCTGTAGGATGTGTAAGATGATAAATATTGCTGTGTATTATGAATCTCCTTGGTTAACCTGTATCCTGTGACTTTGGATTTTTACATTGTTCCCTCTTACTTATCTCTTTTTCTAAGGAACTTTCATTATTTTCAGTGTGGTTTCATAAGACTTTTCCTGTATCTTGTGACCTGTCCATGATGTTGTTTGACTCCTTTTCATTTATGCGATATACTTTTCTGAAATGGGTTGAAAGGTAATCAGAGAGTATTCCAAATGAACCCATACCAATGACTTTAATAAGGACATCTTATTTTTTATTATAATGCTTTTCATCTGGTTTCTTATTTATTCTAACACCTTCTTAGCTTCTTTAACTGTGCTAAATGTTGAGTAGAATTTCTGAGTGTTTTGTGAAAATATGTAGATGTCTTTCTCAATTTGATACAGTTAATGAAGAATTTTAAGGTGTATTGACTGCTTAATCTTTTTCTCGCTGGTGTATTTTTCTTTGGAGTACTAAATGTAATATGCTGTTGTGTTCCACATTTATTTAGTTTGTCTTGAAAATTTTCTCAAATTTCTTACAGTTCTTTTAGGTCTTGACTGTTCTAAATCATGTTGTATGCAGACTTTCAATTTCGCTAATCCTTGCCCTTTCTGATCATTAATAAATATATTGAGGCAACAGATATGGGATGTTGAGATACCATGTTGTTGACCTATTCTTTCAAAGAAAATTGATCATTTAATCTTCCCCTTGCTTTTTCTCATTAGTATTAGAATTCCTTGTCTCACTGTATGACTATTTTACTTTTAATAGTCTTTTATATGGGATTTTGTATAGTTTTCTTTAGAATTCTATCATTGTGTCACACCTGTCAGCCTGCTTAGCAGTTGTTTGGTTTTGTTTTGTTAGTCTTGGTGGAAGTCTAGACTCTGACAAGAGTTCTTCTAGACAAGAAAAAATTTAAGGTGTTTGTTCAGCTCATCAGTTCCTGGCTGATTACCACTTTTGAGTTTCCCTGTAACAAGCATTTGTTCTAAGGTGCATTAAAATTTCTTTACAAGAACTCTGTGTCCCTTTGAAACAAGTCATAATGTAAGCAACATCCCAATGACAGTGCCAATAGGTACCTAATACTGGAAATTCATCATCTATRAAATTAAATCTACCATGTTTGTCTTCTGTTTCATGTAGTTAAGGTATTTCCTATTCATACCACGTGACAGTGATATAGACTGTTGTGAATCTTGCAACCTGTTTTGTTTATGTGAAGGTAAGCTAAATTAAAAATGTTAATGATAGCAGTGTTTTTAGGAATATCCACATTTACAGGAAAGAATCAAGTAGAAGATTGTTTGTTCTGTCTTAAGTGGTGAAATTGTTTTTTGTATCCTGTAGATTTTTTTTCTTGTAGCCTTTTGCTAGAGTGGTCATTCAGGTCATACTTAAATTATAGAGGAGTAGACCCTTCAGTTCTTTGTACTCACAACCCTTCAGTTGCCATCTGAGGAGGACTAGAATAACGTGATAGCTATGAGAAAGAAATTTGCTGTGGTACAGACCTCAAGTACTTTTCTTCAGTTGATTCTCTCCTCTGTATGTTTAGTACCATCAGTGAGAGAATGAAGAATGCTGCTTGAAACTCAAAATACTGATACTGGAGTACATCACACAGTCTGGTATTCTTACACATATTCTCCACAGCTGATAATACTATGTTTTAACTTGATTTTGTACTCACAAAAGTTGTGGCCAATGGGTAATATGAGAAGAAAATTACACTCTATGACATGACTCTGTTACATGTCTGTCATGGATAACAAGAATTAAATAAATGTTTTCTAATTAAAGCCTTATATTCTCCCTAAGTTATTTTAATGTAGAGGGTTGATGCTATAGGAAACTTTTTAAAGTTTTTGGATATCATGTGGAACAGATAAAAAACTTTTAAAGAAAGTGTGAAGGAGCTAGCATCGCAYGTAGTACCGTCTTCCAGTGTTTGCACACAGATTCCCGTATACTGTGTAAGTTATATTTTTTATTTTTTTATTTTTAGAATAAACTGAAATGTCATTTATGTTTATTTCATGGATGGTGGGACCTAAGAGAGTAGGGAAGGTGTTAGAAGTATTAGGTTTCATGCTTATAATATACATTCTGTGACATTTGGAATGTGACTTCTTTGCAAAGTAAGTCTTTACTCCATCACTAGCTGGAAATCTTGGAAGCAAATAAAGGAAGAGTGTCTGTCAAGCAATTTTGTAGGAATGGTTCTTGAATTACTGATGAAATCTTCTCTTTATTGCTGTTTTCTGTTGTTTTACTGTGTTTAAGTATGCAACACCTGGCCAGGATTTTTATTGGATGTAATGCAGTAAATATCTTTAAAACATAACTACTGTTTGTCTTAGTTCTGCTGTGGTGGATTTATTTTGCCACTCAAGGCAAGCTTGGGAAATATGTTACTGACTGAGGTGGTTCTCCAGGGAGCATGAGGGAGACTCCTCTTTTCTACGTGCTGAAACAATAATAAAAATAATGGACAAGCACCAGCAGCCATTGTAAACTTTTAACCTGATCTCCCTTTATTTCTTTTGCCTTTCACCAAATTCATTCTCATATACAGCTCTAAGAAAAAGCCTGTGTGTAGCCTGTAATGTTATTAACAGTGTCTCATGCGAGTGTTTTTCTGACTATTGTTGTAGTTATAGTTTCTCTTTCCGTAACTATGAGCTGTTTTCCTTTTGATAATACAATGTCTGCTGATAAACCTGCGATTCAGAGTGTAAGTAAGGTCTTTATCCCCTTGCCTATTATATGCAAGTTCCTTTTTACATGAGGAATTGGTGTGTCTAACTGCATAGTGGCACCGAATATACTAGTTACATGACTATATAGAGAACAAAATTTTTTTCTTCCCAAATGACATTTGTTCACATAATGACAGTGCACTGGATTAATTAAATGAAGAAGGCTCTGAACTAGATTTAGCCACTGGTAGGGATAGCTATCTATTTTGTTTACTTATTAATGTGGGATGTGAAACAAAGTCTTCTGCTTAGCTACACCAATACCAATACCAGTTCATAGGTTGTAGTGTTGGCAGTCTGTTTAAGTACAAGTGAACTGGCAGCATGAGTAGTTTTGATGTCTGGCTGAAATTGTATGAACCTGCCAGGGTAGATATGAAATAGATGAAATTATCTCATGCATACCTGTACAAGAAACGTAGTCACCATAGAGAACCAAAATAAATCTTTACCAATTCAGATCTGCTTTACATTTTCCTTTATGGAGAGGGACTATCTTGGAATATTTCCAAATAGATGGATTCACTTTGTGTGTATTTCTATTAGGAGTGAGTTAAAGCATTCTGAATTTATTTGGACCAAATACTGTATAAAGTTAAAAGAAACAGAGGAGAAGATTATAAAGGATGAAAAACACCTTGAGGAGTTAGTGAAGCAAAAAGCAGAAATCCAGGAAGATGCAAAATGTTGGAACAGCAAAGTGAGTGTTGAATATTTATAAACAAGCAAGTAAATGAGTATCTTTTATTGAAAAGTACAAGAATGCCTGAATGTTTTATATGTTTAAAAGTTAAGGTCCTTTATAAAAGCAAAAATGTAAATACTGATTTTAAAAATAATATAATTGTATAGAATTCTTGATTTTGTTTATTCTTGTGTTGTAGTATTAGTTTGCAGCTTTGTTTATTAAAAGCGTCATAATCATCTCACTCCTTTGAGTGACCTGTATATTTTTAGTTGTTGGATGCATATCTACTTAGTATTGCTCATCTTTCTCAAATCATCTGGAAGAAAGTGTGTGGGACAGCATGAGTGGATCAGCATTAGTAGATTTTTTTGACCTGAGATTACAAATGATGGACTACTTTCACTGTATGGACAGTGATAACCTCTTTTATTTAAAATTCCCCTGTTTTCTCCTGTATGGGTCTAGCATTCCCTTTGGAACCTTGCATTGTTGTATCTGACAGTTTAAAATCCGAAGATCATCACACCGCCTGACTAGGAGTTTTCAGTTAACAGATGGCTCCATATGTGGTAACAGTGGAAAATGGGATGAAGCAGATCTAAAGCAATGCTTAGGTGCCTTAAACAGGGTTTAGGGTGGGTGTGTATGTGTGTATAAATATATATATATAACCTGTATATATATATATATTTATTTATTTATATTTTTAAATATGAAATTCATTGTCTTATGCATGCCCAGACTGTTGTGGTTTCTGCATCTAGATAGCTAGATCCTGCTTAAGCTCCAGTGAAATCCAGAATCTAGGTGGAATATTTCCTGAGTTCCCTGAGAGGCTGAATCTGGAAGTGTGCCCTGAATTTACAAAAAAGTAGTAAGGATTTAGAGTCATATTTGACAGAGTCATATTTGACAGCGCTGTCTCTAGTGGGCTTGTTTTTGTGTTTTGTTTCCAACACTCGTCTGTGTATTACAGTTTTCTTTCTGTTGTTGGCACTAGCTGTTGCTGGTAGCTGTTGTTACCACTGATAAGTAGAAAAATATTATTTTCAAATAGAGCCAATACTTATTAGTAAACCTTTTTTTGGCGGGAAAGGTCGTTTCCATCTGGGTTTGCTTGATCTGATATGCTTCACCAAGTGCTGCATGGGTATTAGTGCCATCATACAGAGTAGAGTGAAATGTGCAACAGGGATGAGGTGGAGCACAAAAATGCTCCTTTTGGTGATCACCTCTGTTTAGTTTATCCTGAAGGTGAAACAGAATTAGTTTTACTACAAAGATGAGCCCTCATGATCAGTTTTATTCAAAAACATGGCTAAACCAACTAAGTGAATAGTCCTTTACAAGTAACAGTGGATTTTGAGAAAGCTCAGAGTGATCTTGGAAATCTTACTGGGATAATGGAATTATTTGTATAAAAATGGGAAAATACTGGGATTATTTTCAGTGACTTCAGTGGGGTTTGAATTGGATCCATATTATAGCATGTCAGTTGGCACATACATCATTATTTTATTATCAAACAACAGGTCTAAGAACAGAAATAGTGATGTGRATTAATATTTTCTGTATTTTTTCTGGCTTTTTTCCCCTTTTTTTTTTTAATATATAACCCATTTTTATCACTTAGGAAATGTTACAACTTTTAACACTGTAAGGACAGTTCTGAGATTTTTTTTTCCCCCCCTTGTTGCCCAGATTTATATTATACAAAGTATCTGTATACATTAAATCCAGTTTTTGGTATCTATGGGTACAGGTTTTCAAAGATGAGAAGAAAGCCTCCTCATAAAATTAATCTCATGCCTACCTACTCCTCTGTTATTCTCTTGTCTTCATTCATGTCCAGCAATTCAACAGAGTATATTTTTTTCCCTTTAACTAATGGAAGAGGATTTGAAAGCTGAAAGTTCATCGAAGACTTAAGATGCATTCATTGAGTAGCCTGCTGTCAAAATAATGTTCCAAGTACTGAATGGAACCACCTGCTATTACAATGACGCAGCAGAGTTAATGCTCTGCTGTTGCCACTAGCAGCAGAAAGAGACTGGAAATAGGGTAAGGTAATAGAGATCTTTTGAGGCAGAGGATAACAAAGGAATAAATCAGAGCATCTTCATATCTGCTTCTGTATAGTGTTACATAGCACAGACAAAATCCACAGAAGCAGTGAGAGAGATTTACATAGAAAATCAGATTTATGAACTTTTGAATGTTGATTTTTTTACAAACCTGCTCTTAATTATAGCTGCTGAGAACTTCTGGAAATCTTGTGAAGAAAACAAGGTTTATCCCAAGATTCTGTTCTTTTGCATTGCTTCCTTTGTTCCTCAGGAGTATCTCACTAAATATTATTTGGTTGTGGTATCCATGTATCTTGTTTTTGTGGCATCAGGAGCAAAGACATAATCTGATGCTAAAAGACTTCTGAACCTTTCATCTGAAGTTGTTACTAAATCTTGAACAAATTTTTTGGAGTCAAAGACAGAGAAAAGGGTCTGTATCTAAGTTCTCCTTGACTGCCTAATCTGCCTTTAAAAACTTTCAGTGCTGGAAAATGTATAGCCTGTTGAGCTGGGCTCAATTATGTTCATCATTTAAAAGAGGGAGTTTGTGGTCTAATTTGCTCTTGAAACATGTTGTATATTACCTTTTGCCCTAACCACAGCAGGTATAAATAGTATAATATTCCTTTTCTTTCTATTATTCCTTTTGTCTCTAGCATTGCATATACCTAAAGACTTACAATGTCTTTGCTCTGTCATCTGTGCTCTAGACAAAACAAATTCTTTCAGTCTGTTCTTGTATCTTCTCAAAGGCATTGTTGACTTGTGCTCTGTTTGTAAGTCATTATAACCCCCATATCTTATTTTGCAGAATTGCTAAGTACCTGTCATTCAACAGCTTGTTTGGAGCCTGAAAAATGTGAAAAGAAAAACTGTCTTTTATATTTCAAGTGCAGAGATTGGCTTTAATAGTCAACTTATAAATAAAATTACTTGAAATCTTTACTTTTATTTCTGAGAATGTTAAGACTGTCTGGTCCTGTTACTCATATGTGGGTTCCAATTTGAAATTCTTTAGTATGTGGAGAAGCATACCTACATTAAAATAGTTACAAGTAAACAAATATCAAGGAAAAGTTTTATCTAGTAAAAATTTCTTTTCCTTTTCTCTAGAGTAGGAAGAAAATATGAGAGGAATTAAGAAAAACTGTACTAACACTATCTGTGCTCTGTGATAATATTTTGTAAGGTAGTTAAAAATAGGACAGGCATTATTTCACATGTAATGGTAGAAAACCCAGAAGCAGTTAGGTGACGTAAAAAAAAGTAGCAAATGGACAATATTCATCATGTTCTGATGCGTAGTCGAAGTGGGCTTCCCATGTTATGATTTTGTAAGAGTTCATGTTTATGATTTGACAACATACCGCTTCATACCTTACGTCTACTCTGGAAGGCCACATAGTACCTAAAAGATCAAGCAACAGCTCTGTGTCATGCTTCAGAGATAACAAGTCTATTACTCTGGTGGTCATCCTTCGCAGACATTCCTAGTTATGTCTTTCTAAATTTCTGTTTTTAATCTGTGAAGAGCTTATAGACTTGTCTTTTTGGCAGCCTGCCTCACCTGCTTAAATGTCAAATGAATGAAAAATGGATAAACTTAGGAGATGGAGGTCATGATAAACTTGTACTTGTTTTATCCTGCATATTAAGAAGATGCTTAATTTTTGAAATTACCAGAAAAGCTGTGTTAGAAGGAATTTTAGGAAATCATCAAGTCTAGTTTGCACAATGTAGCAATATTTTTGGGCCATTCCTGTCAAAAATGTTTGCTCTAAATGCATCAAAGGAAAGAGGAGCAACATTTCTGATTCGTTTTTTCCTATGTACTAGTGATCGAAAAATTGGGACATTTTGTTCATACTTAACCTGTTCATTTTTCCTGCAAATGTAATCAATTTCTTTTGTCTTCTTTTTTGTTTTTCCCATGCTGTCCCTGAAATATAGTTGATTACTGTCTCTTTGTTACTTTATTTTATATATTGAAAGACTTACTAATTTGCTTTTAGGTCTCCTTTTCCTGGATTAATAAATACATCTGCTKCTTTTCAATTTTTCCTCTTAGATCATGTTTTCTAAATCCCTTACCATCCTTCTTTCTCTGTGGACTTTCTCCAGTTTGTTTAAGTCTTTAATTATGGAGCCCTGTACTGGGCGGTCTACTCCAGCTGAAGCTTTTCTCGGTTGGAGTGAAAACTGAGGCCTCAGACTTCAATAAAATAATTGTTCCTGATGTCTGGGACATATGTTATAGATAATTTTTGACTCAGGGTATTATATTGTAGTTTCATATGTAATCTGTGATTTACTGCAGCTGCCTTTCTTGTTGTGCTGCTGTTTTATCAATTATTTCCTACTTTGAATTTGTGCATTACACCCTCAGTATAGCACTTCATATATTTTTGTTTAATTTCATCTTGCTGATTATATGAGATTCTAGCTTGTCAAAATTATTTTGGATTTCTGTAAATTTTATGCTACTGCTAGTCCCTTCATTTTGGTATCATCTGTAGATTTGATAGTTTATTTTGTTTTTATTTTGTCATTCAAGGCTCTAATTCATATTGAATGGTGCTAGTCATAGCACAGACACCTGCAGGGTCCCACTTGAAAATTCTTCCTAGTCAACAATGAGGAAAAAATGTTCAACCAGTCGTAATCTCATTCAGTGGATAGGCATCTAATCCATACTTTTTTTAGGTTGTTTAGGAGACTACCAGTGGAATATCATCAAAAGCCTTGCTAAAATTAAAATGTATCGCATCTACTGCTTCCCTTTTCACCAGATTGCTTTTTCAAAGTAGGATATTAAATTTTATTAGATGGTCTTAAAATATTCATGTTTGCTATTCCAGCTTATAATTTTGAATATACAAATTTTAATTAATTAATTTGCTCCAGAATTTTTCTGAATGACAACTTTTTTTTTTGATTAAATTTCTTGCATTCTCCTTTTTAAGTTTTCAAAAACAAGTGTTAAATTTGCCTGTCTCCAGTTCTCTGGAACATTCTTCCAGAAGTTCCTTATACAATTATTAATGATTTAGATTTTATTCTGTCATTCCTTAAGTTTGCCATTTAAATAAGGTGTTACCAAGATGGTGAGTTTCATTGGGCCCTGGCTTACTTAA
Source organism: Apteryx rowi (assembly GCF_003343035.1). NCBI lineage: Eukaryota > Metazoa > Chordata > Aves > Apterygiformes > Apterygidae > Apteryx > Apteryx rowi. The sequence goes on from NW_020449997.1 coordinate 395,907, forward strand.
ACATGTACATACTTTAAGCTGTTCTGTCCACTTCTATTCTTCTCTCCTATTTCCTGTTAATTTTATATATCTGATGATATTCTATATTCTTTTGAAAACTGAAGCATATAAGACACTGTATATTTACTTCAGTATTCCCTGAAACAATCATTATGTGCCTTTACATTTAATAATAGAAATTGACATTTCTTTACTTTATAAAAGATCGCTCAGTGTCCCAGATAGGACATCTTGACAAAAGCCTGGCGTGAGTGTATCTCTTTATCATTTAGCAGGTAACAAAGGATTTCTCCATCATCTTGTAGATTTATATTCTCTTAAGCAACATTTTTTGAAAATATAACTCATTAGCTCCAAACCAGTTGAAATTGCTGGGTTTTACATTTCTAGACCTTTGATAAGGCTGGTAAAATTAAATGATCTGTAGTCCCTAATGCACCAATTCAAGTTTGTTTCATTCTTCCTTTATTATCGGCATAGTTAAATATCATCACATTGGAAAACACAAGCCCTGCAGTAATATGGAGTTGTTGTCAGGGAGCAGCAAGAGCCAGCTCTCTGCAAAGTGGGAGAGCTGAGAGCTGAACATGATAACAAGGCAGAGAGAGGCAGTGGCCTCACTTGCAAGGATGCAGTCCTGTAGTGCTAGATCAGGGTGAGCTGCTCAGGCCTGGTCATGGTAACCAGGTTCAGCCAAGAGTCTAGATTGCAAGACGAGTCCAATGTGATGAGTCAGGTCCAAGGTTAAGCCAAGACATCAAGTCTACAGTTCATGTGTCAGGGTCAGTGTTGGATCAATGAGGTATATGGCCAGGCATGGGCATGGCTGTAACTTAGCTCAGGCAGGGCTCAGAGCAAATACAGGTCTGCAGAGAAGAGAGAGCCCCTCTTAGGCTTGCAGCTTGCTCTTGAGCAGTTTTCAGGCTGGCTGAGTCTTCTCAAATAGCTCTTAGAAATCAGAGTCGTATCAGTGCATTATCAGAGCTAGTTGTGAGCTAAACTCCTAGGAGCAGGAGAGTGCACTCAGAGCCCTGACAATTGTTTTAGGTCAACTTTAGCAAAGTTGATGGTGGTGAGTTTAGCAAAGATGGTAAGTTTTCCAAAAAGCATGGTTGGTTGACAGCAGTCATTTCTCCAAATAGCTATCATTTTTTATCAGTTTTTGGAGAAAAAAAACAAAAAACACTGGTGACAGACTTACTGAACAAATGAAGGAAAGATGCTTCAGCTGCTAAATATGAGATTCGAAGTCTTGGGGATTTTTTTTCTTCAAAGGGATAGATATTCAGGTCTTCTGTTTGGAGTACCTAACTATATGCATTCCATGGTGGTGTGCATGTTGAATGTGGGTCCTGTGTTTTGAGATGAGGAGGTCATATTTGCTTCACCAGAATTGTGTTGGAGCTTCTTCTGCATTTCCCTCATGCTGCTTATGTGACTTGTGGTCATACAGTTGTGGATGTGCTAAAGCACCTGCTAGTTTCTTTTTAATGTCTGCTATTTTGAGATGGAAGCTCTGCAGTATCTACTTGCTTCTTTGTATACTGAACATATATGTGTAAGTGCTAGTAATTCGTGTTGTCAGTTAGTTGCTTGTGTTAGCCTTTTAATCAGTTGGTACAGAAAGGCCTTTTTTCATCAGGTTTTTTTTTACTCTTTTAGACCTATCCTTTAATGGGACTCTAAAAATATGACAGAAACAAAAACCCTGCATTAGAAACAACTCCTGTGTGAACTTTCAAAGTGGTTTAAGTACTAGTTTGCCAAACCCATATTGCTCTGTTACTTAGAAAAAAGGATGTTAAGTATGTATTCTTTTTTTAGGGAGACTCAGGTGATAAACTAGGCCTAAGATTGGGATTTTTTTCAAGTATTAAATCTTTTTGGGTGCATAAAGGAGCTTATAACTGGACCTGACTTTCAATTTTAGTTTTAATATCTGTGATGGTGCTGCATGGTTGCTTCCACATGAACTTCTGTGCAACTTACCTTTGAATTACCTCCTTTTACGTCCAGCATATCACTGTTTTGCAATACACAACATAAAAAATACAAAGTGGTTTAGTGCAGTCTTTTCTTTTTGAAAAGCTGAAGATGGCAATAACAAAGCCATGAATTTCTGATTCTTCACATTATTAGGGAAAATGGGTGTTTCTAATACTACCTTTAGTCCCCAACTAGTCAGGGAGGTGCAACTATACCAGGACAATCAGGAGAATGCTAGAGAAGTACAACAGAGCTATGACAGGCTGAACAAGAAACCAAGACAAAACCTGTATTAGTTTCCTTCTTAGCCACTGGGACCTCACAGTATCTCATGTAAATCTGCTGTTCTTCCTCAGATACTTGAGGTAGCAGTAAGAAGTTACTTGACATTTACAGAGTACCTGTGTCTTAATTCTGTCCTGCTCTTTCCCCATGTATTGTATATCCCAATGCTAACATCTTCATCAGCCTTGATCCTGCTTGGGCATACTTGCAGTCTAGACATATTCCAGCTGGACCCATATCTCTAAGGATATGGTTTAGGTAAGTTCTGCCAGGATAGCTATGTTGCCTCAGCCTCTGCAGAGAAGAGAGTGGTGAGGGAAACAAAGTTTATCAAACTTACTATGAGCAGGGAAGCCTTTATTTATCTATCTGAGGCCACTTTAGATGTTTTTCTTACCCTGTAGATGCTTGCTTCCCTAACATCTTCATTTTCCTTAAGTTCCAGTGGTTGATCTGTCATTGAATCTATGTATGAATCTCTATTAAGTCAACAAGGATATTGGGAAATACTCGAATATTAAGGAAAATTTTGAGGCTGAGAGGAGCTAAAGGTATACTGCTCAATTATACCACATATGTCATACATGAATTGGCACGGTGTGAGTATATCCTTACTGAAGTCTAAAGATACTGCTTGGATACATCACAAAGGGGATGTGCATATGAATAACACAGCATGAAATATCTCTAGATACTGTTCAATAGCCTTTCTTTCTCAGTGTATTTTAAATTTAAATTTTAAATATATTGTTTATTTGTTACAAATTAATATAGGTGATATTTGCATAATTTAATTTTAAAATATTTTCTAGGTAGAAGATGTGAATAATAAAATAGCTGCCCAAGGAAATGAGAACATAAAAATATCAGATGCTTGTTCTGAAGTGATTAACGCTACTGAAAAATTAGTAAGTTTTTTATTGTTTTTATATAACTAAGTAAAAGTGTTTGCATCATCTATGTTGACCTAAAATAATTTCAGCTTACACTAAAAATGTCTTAATGTCTTAATGTTCATTAGAAATCCACCCGGGAAGGTGATCTACAGACTATAAAACAAAAGCTACTCAATATTAGTGAATCATTGAATGATTTGAAATGTGAAAATGAAGAACTTCAGGGAGAGAATGAAGAGTTTTTGCGAAAATCTGCAAATAGGTAATTCAAACACTATTGAATACCTGCAATGTAAATATAGGAAGCAAGTGTTATTCTTTAACTGAAAGCATGCCTATAAAAGAGAACCTTGCTTTTGTTATTTTAAGCCTGTCTGTAATCTTTCAATAATTTCAAATCACATCTGGCTGAAATTTACCGTCTAACTTTCTTGACCTTCACTTGAAAGGAACAAAACTAAAGTTCTGTCAGAAATAAAGTGTATGGTTTGACAATTAAATTTTAAAAAAGAGGAACGTTTTAAAATTCTCTTTCTGTTAACAGAAAACTCTGTTTCCAAAAYTTTTTGGTTAAGTCTTTTGTGACATATATGTCATATTTTATTAATAAAGTCATATGTATTAATATATGTATTAATGACTTATTTGTATTGAATTATATTTGTATTTTTTTCTTGGTTGTAAACAAGGAATTACAATTTCTTGTTTGTTATAACCATAGAATCTGAAATACTGTGTTCTTCTATTTTCTTTGAATTCTTACGAGATATTATGGACACAATTTTTTGTAGCTTCTTAATTTAGCAATTCTGAATAAATGTGCTTTAAATTTTGTTTTACATAATAGTCTCAGAGCATTTACAAGCTTACAAAAAATAAATTAAAATTTAAGTTCCTTTTTCCTTTGGACATTTGGTGTATACTGGTTTTAGGTAGCTGACAGTTTATCTTCTTTCCAGTAACTTTTGATTTCATTGTCTGGTTTCAGCAAAATCAACTGAAGAGTAAGGTTCTTAAAAGTAATTAGATTCTCACAGGTTTTTGTAAAAATTGACGATCTAGTTGAAGAGAGAGATCCTGTCAGTATTACCACTGGTTACAGCATGAAAACATTCCCTGCTAGATCTCCAAAATATCATACCAGAGATATGGGAAAAGGGAGGGGATAAAAAGGTGCAAGAAAAAGAGAGGAGGAGATATGTGCCCACTCCTTGTTAATGCCCTAAGTTAAAGCTCACACCTTATATACCAAAGTAAATCAACCATGGGACACAAATGGGTAAGGAACCAAGTTTCATGAGTTCTGATGTTCATGGAACTACTTATTAGGATTATTAGAACATTTTAGAATTAATATTAACATTGTAGTCTTACAAATGTATTATTTTCAATTGCATTGACTCATTTTTTGATGGATTAAAACTTTTATTTCTTCATAGTTGTAAGGCAGTGTAGAGAGATCTTGCCCTTGTTTGAAGTATTAACTGGTAGGCTGAAAGACAAGACACAACTTTATAAGAATATGTACAGGCAAATGTGGAGCATCAGAGAGAGGGGAATCTTTGGAAAACTGTTTTGGGAAGCGTCATTAGCTGAGATCATCTTTTACACTAAAAGTGTACAAGCATCCCCAAAAGACTGGACAAGTTCATGAGAGAAATCCTTTGAGCATTATTTATTTCAAATATAGTCGCTATTATTGTGAGGCTTTGTGATTATTGTGTTTTTTCACGTGTACAGGAGTTCAAGAAATGTATTTGAAAGTTCAGATCCAAGACCCAGAGAATGTTTATGACATGTTCCTGGCAGTGAAAGATTCCAGGAGCTCAGTCTATTTATATCTTCAAATATCTATTTATATCTATCTATATCTATTTATATCTTCAAATCTGAAGACATCATTGAATCTCTTGCCTTATATTAGAAATATTTTGCATGTCAGAACATTAGTTTGAGACTCAGAGCCTCTCACAACCTTTCTCTCTCAACATATTCATGCTTTATTTTCCTTTCTGAGTGTGCTCTGATTCTGTGTGGCCTTTTATATTGGGGAAGAATTGCTATATTTTGTGAAATTGATATAGTCCATGAGAATGTAGTTCTTAAAATCAATACATTGTCTTGTGTTAGTCTAAGAATTGGAGTGTTTGTTTTGATTAATTGCATACTAACAAGAGTGCTGACATTTACTTAAACAGGACTAAAAAATGAGTGACTGTCCACCTCCTAATAGGCTACAAGGAGATAAAGAACTTGTTTCTCATGTTCTTCCTGGAATGCTCAGTTGTGTATCTTAGTTGTGTTTAGAATATGCAGTACATTCAGGAAAATAAATCTCTTGGTCATCTGAGTTTTTAGGGACCCCTGCAGTCTAAATAGTCCTATTTTCTATACAAGGTGAGTAAAAAGAAAGCTCAATTGCCCCCAATTCTCTTTATTGTCTGAACTTGTAAGGTTGTGTTTAAGTGTTAGTGCTTTTCTTGAAAAATATTGTCTTGTRACTATATTGTGGTAGGATTTCTAACACAGTGGTCAATTTAGAATGTGGACTGGCTCATCTAAATAATTTCCATTTCTTTCTCTCATCACTTTTTAAAAATTTTCTAATTTTAGGTAGGCCACGCAGCAGCTCTATGATATGGAGATTTAATCATAAGTATTATGTTCCCGCTATGAAGTGAAATTTCTTTAAACTCTCCCAAACCTTTCTTCAAAGAAAGTGTTGACTGTCATATTAAATACGTAGGGAAAGTGCTCTTGCAGTAATACATTAAAGGAGAGTCTCAAATGCCTTGATGCTTTTGGAAAGAAGATATAGTCCCTCACTTAAGTTAAGGCTGCTTAATTGTTAGGCTTTACTGGCTAAATAAGAATGTGTCTTCTGCATGATTTTTCTGAAGCCTGATCTATGAATTTTAGAGATAATTTTTCTTCTGTCGTTACGGAAGCTTAACTGACTGCTTTCACTGCTCTGCAAACATACGGCTGATCTATCATGAGACATGCAGCCTTCTGTTGAAGGCTTAACTGTTTGATGCATACTGTATCATAATGCAAAGAACAGATGAAATGTTACATTCCTTTACTTATTCCAGATTGATCTTTGTTCTCCAAGTGTGTCTTCATCAGTCTTTCAGTTTTGTTTAGCAGAGACATCTGCAACTGCCCATTTTCAGAGGAAAATGTAGCATTTCAACAAGAAGAAATTGAACAATGTGTATCTTTCATTGTCTCAAATGCTTTAACAAGAGTAGCATCTTTGTAAGTGTAATTGGGCATCATGAACTCTCCTGTCTCTGGCTGCTTCAGTGATATGCAGAAAAACTTATCATAGGCAGTTGGATTCTGAATATAGCACAAAGATTGTTACATCTGTTTTAGTATACTCCCTTCTCTCAGCTCATCTTCAGGCACTTGTTTGAAAATCTGCTTTAGTAAAGAGAAAGTTCTTTTTTTACTTTGAAAGCTACAGCCAGTTCCCAGGCTGCACAGGGTGAAGGAGTTTTCCTTTTTGGTACTAGAATATAGCCATTGCAAAGGATATATTCTATTACCGTTTCAGCCACTCCATTTCAGACCTTTATCTACAGGTGACAGTTTGGAATGGTGACTCTAGCTTTTATTGGAGATTCTTTGTGCAGAAAGAGTAGTTCTCATCCTCAAATTTCAATGCACAGTTTCATGTCTTTATAAGGACATCTGATTATACAATGCAATAATGTGTTTGTTGTCAGCTGTTGGGGCCATTTTCAATGCAGTTCTGTCCTATGGCCTTCTCATGCCTTCAAGGCCTTCACCAAAGTTTTGAAAAGGGTACCAGGTTATGTCTGGATGGGAAATAAAACTCTGTATCTGGATGAATAACTGATAAGACTTTGAAGGAAGAGGTTCCTTACTTTCTCCAAATTCTCATAGCTCTTTTTGTTCTCTGGATCTCTGGTAAACCATCAGTTGTCTCGTCTGTATCCTATGGGAATTCTGGAGTTTATTTGGGCCACAATGAACTTTGTGTTGGTCAGCACCTGTTTTCCTTACGAATATTTTCTAGCCATGAAGGAAATAATGCTGTATTTGGTGAACAGGACATTTYTGTTGAAATGACAGCCTTTGATAACTGTGATGCCTTATGTGACAGATGACAGCATTTATGACACCTTTTTTTAGAGTCTACAGATTAAATCCATAGGTGGATCACTTTCCATGTACTGCTTGGGGAAGCATGATATTTACTGCTGTAGTCAGATTTTCAGAAGATATGAGATCCYTGGAGCATCTGCATGTTTGTCTTCTATACACAAAATGATCCTGACAGAGGTACCTCGGTGAGGTGATTCAAAAGCACAGGGCACAAGATCTCCTGAAGAGTAAAGTTTGAACATCAGTGCTGTGAAAATTATGGCAGCTTGAAATGCTGCCTCTTGTTGCTATTCATATCCAGGGTGACCACATTCATCTAACGGTGGGTGATACCATACTGAGGGTTTATATCAGCAAACTAGAGAAATGGTATTCTCTCTCCTTTCCTGTATAATGATCTGTCTCTGGACTTGACACATCCAGCACTGAATGTTTTCTAATTTTATTAGACGCTGACAAGCTAAGATCCTGACAAATTATATCAGTTGTCTCAAGCTAAGGGGTGTTTTCTGCTATTTTCAAGGACTTGCCAAAGTAATCCTTTYCTCTTGAATTCGTATAGTTAACACCTGATGTCTTGCTCCAAAGATAACCTGAGCTTGAGCTTTCAGTTAGACACCTGAATGTTTTCTGGTGGAGGGGATTCTGTACCTATTCTGAACTCCACTGCTTCTCAGAATTATCTTCAAAGCAAGCTTGGACTGAGCATTAAGTTCTCACTATCTCCACCTGGCTGAGAGTGGCAACACATTGCCACTGTCAGGACTGTAGATCTCATCAGACAGAACTTGAGGAGCAAGTTTTTCTCAGCATCCCATTCCTCATTACTTCTCACTAGTTTGATCTTACTATTTTGTAGTAAGTTATGTCTTTGTTAATAGGAGAAAAGGCGTATGTATTTAGCAGCATGGACTAGAGGTTCAACCAGGTCAAAGATGCTTATGCTCTTGTAATTCTAACCTTCTTACTAGATTTGAAGGAGTTTGAGTTGCTAGTCAGCTCCATTATTTTCACTTTGTGATAGTTTCTTCCTATCCCCGGCCCACTGAGATCTCTTCTGTGTTCTTCCATCCTGCAGTCCTGAGAAAGTGAAGTGAAGGTGTTTTTCATAATTAAGGATCCAATTTTCATAGGGAAACTTAAATTAGTGCTTGTGACCGTGATGGGGACACCATTTAGTCTCTTTCTGACTTAATCACTAGTGAATCGTCTTGAGTACTGTTGCTCTTAAAAAAAAAAAAAAAAAAAAAAAAAAAAAAAAAAAAAAAAAAAAAGAGAGAGAGAGAGAGATCCATGCTTTGATAGCTGATCCCCTTTATACTGTGGAGGATATTTAAATGCAAAATTATTTTTACCTATTTACACAGAAGGAGACACTTCAAAAAGTTCCCTTGCTTTTTGTGATAGAGAGAGGTAAGGAGACCCTTCTACCTCTTAATTTTTTTTTTTAATGGATATCATATTGTCTCAGTGTCTCTTATGGGACCATTGAAGCTGGCCTGCATTCTATGATCAGAGGTGTACTTCAGATTATATTGATTGCATTGATGAGGACCTCTCCACCCGTACTGTTACTGAGTGATGTGAAGCAACATCCAGAAATAGTGTTACTTTTGGCAAAGTGATCCTGCAATCATTTTTTTCCCAAAGGATTCCAAGACCTGTCTCAAGGTAACTTATGCTTTAGCCTAGAAGGACCTAAAATATAGAGCATATGTGAACGAACATTTGTATGGGAAAAAATGATTTGTCAGTAACTGGAATATTTTGGGATTTGTTATCCAAAAGAACATTCACACCCCATCTATGTTGCTTTTCCTTCATAGTACTTAAACTTCCTGGACTTACTCGTTGAAGGAAACTGAAGAAAAACAGTGCATTTGACCTGACGTACACACACCCTTTTCCCATGAAGGCTCAATATATCTTATAATACTGTTAGATCAAAAAAATCTCTGGTCCTTGTGCAGTTACTTAATGTATGAAAGCTTAGGGAAGGAAAAATCAAAAACTCTTCATGCTTCTCAAAGAGGGGGAGAGTTCCTGAGTAAGCTGCAGAAGCTATGACCGAATTTTAAACACCTTTATGAGTAGAGTATGGAACACACACACTGAAGAACTATAGTTCTTCTTTATGCTATAGTCCATTTGCTTTTTTGCTTGAGATATGTAGGTTCCTCTTGCATCCATGCTTAAAGTGCTTTGACCTGCAGCATCATTTGTGGCCTTGCATGCATCAAAACAATTTTACTCCACATGAAAAGTTTAGGAAATCAGAGTGGAATAATTGTTTTTTGGTTCCTTTCATTTCTTTCCAGCTTCAGCACAGGTGTGCTTTCTCTCTACTGTTCAGATGAATTGCTGGCTTGCTTTTGGTGTTTTGATATTTAATTCTTTTTATAGTTATAGATGCTTTGGAAGGGATTTCTGAAGCCATTTAGTCATGATCTTGCCCAAAGCAGGATTAGCTATACTTATGCCTATTTTAAGAAAAGATCAAAAAAATTTTTTTTTAGGGTTTTCAGTGATGGCTATTCCAGAACTTCCCTGGACAAAGCAAGTAGTTAATTGCCCAGTGGCATTTTGTCAGTGTTTTAGAATATGTTTTAGTTTCTTCAGGTAATTTGCAAAATTAAGGCACCTATCTCTGATGGAACAATTAATGAAACCCATTTCAGAATTAGTCACAAGACCATTGTACACAAATTTTCTGTTTTGAAAGTGATCTGGTTATGATCTGAATAGTTCCAATGGTTATTATCAGAAGCTATGGGATTCAGAAACTCTATAAGAACTGACCAGAAACCATTACTAAAAAGTGTGGTAGAATGGTTTGTCCAGGGACAGATATACAATTGAAGTTTCCTCTAGTAGTCAAAGAATTGACCTGAACCCCTCTTATTTGGGTGAGTATTGTAATTATTTCTGATCACATCTAACTGTTTGCTCTTTGACCTCATTGCATACTGTGTACTTTACATACTGTATCTTCACAAATTCTTTGTCACTGATCCTTTACAGCATCAGCCTCTTGACCTCCTTCATCAGTCTGTCTGTAACTCATAGTCCACTTGTAGTTACAGCGCCTGGTACTACTCACACTGGTGCTGTTGGCTTCTATCTGTCTCATCGCTGACCTGACTGGTGTGCAGGAAAGTGTAGTCAGTGTATGTGATACAGGCAGACCTATGAAAGTCTAAAGAATAGAAGAATTACTACTCTCTAATATGATAGTTCCTAACTGAATTGTCTTAGACTTGGAAGAACCAGAGTACTTTTGCTTTCATATTGCCTCCCTTCAAACAGAAAGACCTCTGTTGCTCTTTCTCATTATCATCTAAGGATAATTTGGGCCATTTGCTTGCATACTCTCAGCTCTATTTTTCCTAACATGCTTGTGTGGTGGGATGCTTTCCTCCATGTAGTAGATCTTGGTCATCTCCAGTGTTTTAATTTATGAGGAACAAGATCTTTTTGATGTATGCCAAGATTGCCAAGATTTTTTTTTTGTCTCAGCAGTTGAAAATAGGCCTAGTAACCCTTTGTATTTAAGAACTGTCTAACTCGGTAGCTGACTATGCAAGACTTTCTATCAMGTAGCAAAAGCAGTGCCTCCTATTTCACTTAGGTCTCAGTTTGTTAGGGCTGTTACAGCTTCTACAGTATCTCTGAAAAATGTCTGCATTATGAATTTATGTGAAGCAGTCACTTATGGCTATAAACACAGGTTCCTACAGGTGTGTGGCATTGCTAAAGCTTCTAGGTCATATTTTGCATTTTGGAAAGATCATACTCCTGTCTCATTTTTCTTAGGACTGTGAGTTTCTGTCTTCATCACATTGGTCAGCTGCTTGAGAGTAACAATAAGTTGACTTTGGCTATGGACAATCTTTTAAGAGAGGAAGGACAATTGTAATACATGCCTCATACATGGTATGTGGTAAATATAGTTCATCAAGATACATAATGACAATGTTCTCTGTTCTCTTGGTTTGTTCTTTGTTACTTGGATTTTAGGAAGGCAAATTAAGTTGATGTGGGCCTGCACTGCCTTGCAAAGTGCAAAAATGCTCAAGGAGTATATACAAGATACTGCTGACTGTAAGACTGTGTGTTTAGGAATCAGCAGTTCACATTCACTGAAAGTGGAATATGTGTGTATGTGTGGATGAAATAATCCATGAATTTAGTCTTTATGCAGTAACCTTTACATTTTGTAAGGTAACTTATGTTTTCTTCTTTTAACTGAGTAAATTACACCCTGTATTAAAGGAGGTTATCTTTGAGAGAAACATTCTGGCCTCTAWTTCAGCTAAGGATATGAGTAATCAGTGCAGAGTTTGCAGATTAAGTATGAGAAACGGTGTGTGTGGCCTATGAAGATCCTTACAGTACTGTTTAGTTTTATCATTCTGATTCAGCAGATACCCTCAGTGGTAGTAACAATTTGTTTTTCAGTGATCCCATTCTTCTACAAAGAAACATTTGGTTGGAGAACATTAAGTTCTAATGGTACAGAGGTTATATTCAGTCTGTCAAAGGACTATCAATGTTTACTTGTGGGGAGTTTTTTATTTGTTTTAGTTTGTTCTCTGCTGTATGATCTGATGGTCTAATCTAATAGTACTTTAAGTTCACTTCTGTTGAATAGTTCACTTCTAATGAATGTTTTTTTTTTTTCTTATTACTATATAAAATGAACTAAAATTGTGTTATGTTACTTAAGAATTATACAAATAGCAAAATGAATTCGTCAGCTGCATGACTAACCTGCACCACAGCACTGGTGTGAAGTACTCCATACTGGTCATGGTCATGGTCATACTGTATTTTATAAGACAGATGAACTGAGGTTGTGTGAGCAATATTAACATTTTCAGACACAAAGGCTGTTATTGCCACTTTCTCCTCATCCAAAAATGATAGTGTTATATTACAGATTAATAATATAGATATGCAGGACAAAAATGGACAAAAAAACTCATGTAATAGTTTGATATCAATTAACTGTCAGGGCATATGCTTATGAATAAAGAGAGTTTTAAGTTTTGAGGAAGAGCATGGTGTATTCAGCATCAAATCAGCAGGATGATAAAATACTGCTCTTGATTTTGATTTAAAAATATTTTAGATTTACTTATTCARTTAAGTTTTCTTTTTATTTTAGCTCATGTACTTTATAAACAAATAATGTGAAATAATATCACTTTGTTTTATTGCAATAGTTCAAGAAAAAAGAGGACATATCAGTCAGAAATAAAGACTGTCTGCAAAAGCATGCAGAAGATTGAAGAGCAAGTAAAAAGAGTAAACAAAGATCTCTATGATGTTGAATTGTCTTATGGTGAAAAAAAAAAAAAAGTATGAGGACTTGCAAATAAAAATAACCAGTGAAAAAATCCATTACAAGGTTGTATATTTTTTATTTAAAATCATTTTTAGAGTGGAAAAATAGAAAATAATGCCATTCATATCAGAAAATTATTGGACAAGCAATCTAATATCAAGAAAATAATAATGCAAAACTTCCAATTTTCACCAGTTGTTTAAAACACTCGAAAAATAGCAAATAACAGTAGCCTCTGGAGGAGAAAATAAATTGGTTACTAAATGGCCTCAAGTATTGAGACGCTAAAGATTACATTTGACAGATATTCTCAACCATACAAAGTTTTTGTGATTCCTAGATGATTTGAAATGTATAGAAATAAATAACAATCTCATTCTTTATGTAACTAACTGATTAGAAGAATCTGTAAATCAGTAGTTTTATTTGATACTAAATGTAGCCATTGCAAATGAAATACTACAGTAGAATATTTTTTTCCTTATCAGTAGGATGTCATTAGTTACMAAGAATTGCTATTGAAAGTCATCCTTATGTAGCAGCCTTGCAATGGCTGTGAAGAATTATATGTTTTTGATGTTTTCTTACTTTGTCTAGTTCTTAGTAAATAATCTTGAACATATGCATACAGCTTTGTAGAATCAGTGCTATTGTAAGGTGTAAGATTCAGCATTCAGAAATACAGAGAAAAAGAATGCAATACTGGGAATTTTCAAGGGTCTTTTTATACCAAATAGATATAAAAGGTGTTTTGTGTACTTGTCATTAGTGTTCTTCTACTATATGTAAGGTCTAGATTGCCTTGAAGGAGAGACTTTCACAGTTGCATTCTCTGTAATATTTTTAGCTGTAATCAGTAAAATTAAGAATTGAGTATATTTTCCTGTTTATAATATGCATTGGTGTATTAGGCACTCTGTATTGTACTTCCTCTTCACCTACTTGCTTGCCAAAGGTAAAGATTTTTTTGGAATGGGTTGGGTTTAGCATACAAGTACATCAGTATAGCAAGTACATCAAAGTACCAGACTCTGCTTCTAAAAAGGATTTAATTTAAAACAGAGCGAGTTAAAAGGCCAAGGGTAAAAAGTAGTAAAACATGGACTAGAGAACTTTGCAGCTGTTATCAGAATGAATGTGAGTGAGTCAGTTTTGTGTTTTTAAGGCCTTTAATAGTGCCAGAATTCCTTTTTTTGGGATGAAGTTTGTATTCTTGGCAAGATCTGAATTTGCACAGTATATAGTTTTGTCCTATAAATTGTCATCTTGGTATGCTGTGCTGTTTTATAGCCATATGTTTTAATACTAACTTTATAAGAATTTTCTGTTTTCTTTGCATATGCATTTGCTAAACAACAATTTTTCCATGTTCTCAGTGTTGTGTGCTGAAATATTTACATGAATGGATGTTCAGGGGATGTTTTTATTATTTAAGTATTCAGGGGATGCTAAAAATTACTCTAAGAAATTAGGATTTAGAAGGGATTGTCTCAAAGCCCCTGCTTATTTGCTGTCCTACATACTGTTTTTTTTCTTAGCTTGATATTTTCCCTTTAAATATTAAAAATTAATTTAGAATTGTTGAAGTTTTCTTCCATGAATTTTCAGTCACATTTTGATCTTATATCAGTTTTTAACATCCACAACATTCTGTAAGAAGGACTTCGACAGCTTAGTCATGTGTTGTGTGAAAAATTATTTTGTTTTTTTTTAATTTTCTGCTTACCATATAATAACTTCATTTAATGCCTCTAGTTCTTATATTCAAACATACATTGGTCGGTCATTTCATATTCACTTTCCATATGTCACACATGATTTTATAGACTTTCATCATATTCTTTCTCTTTTCAAGGCTGAAGAGTCCTGATCTATTCACTTGTTTCATGAATGGAAATGGTTGCGTGTCTCTCATCATTCTAGTTGCTCAATACATTTTCCAGTTCTGTTATTCTTTTGTGAGGGARGAGAGAGCAGTACTAGAACTGCATAGAGTATTCAATGTACAGGCGTACTGTGGGCATATGTGGTGGTATAATGATGATTTCTCTTTTGTTTTATTCCTTTCTTAAAAATTTTTAACACTACATTTATTCTTTTAAATGCTAGTGAACATTGTCTTCACATTGTCTTGGAACTGCCTGTTTTAACTTCAGGATTTTATTCCTGTTTGACACTAGTCAGCTCAGAGCCCAGCATCGTATAAATAAAGTGAAAACTTTATCCTAATGTCCAAAATTACATTTACCTTCACTGAAATTTGTCTACTGTTTTGTCTGTCTTTCAGGATGCCTTACCACCTCTTTCCAGTTGACTTTATCTTTATTACCCTAAATAAGAAATCTATCTGATTATACTTAGTTATTCCACAAAATACCCCGTTTCCCATATTTTTTATGAATTAATTGAAAACCACAGGATCCAGCTCATATACTTGCAGGACCCCACTGTGGCTCTGCCACTGTGAAAACTGATAATTTATTCCTACTCTAGGTCATCTATCTTTAAATGGATTATTCATGTGAGGACTTTTCTCCTTAACTCATGGGAACTTAATTTATTTAGGAGCTGTTCATATGATACCTTATCAAATACCATTTAGAAGTCCAAGCAGACTGTCTCACCAAGATCTCCCCTGTTCACATGCTTGTTAAATCCTTCAGAAAACTAATGAATTTTGAGGCAGTTTCCCAGCCATGCTGATTCCTCATCAAATTTTCCATGTGTCAACTAATTCTGTTTTTCAGAATAATTTATATTACCAGTTTGTTTGCTAGGGTTTGGGGGATTTATTTGTTTTGGAGGTTGGGTCTTTTCTTCTTCTTTTTTTTTTTTTCCCTGCTGTCACATTCTGAGTGCTTCTGGTCATCTGGTGGCCTTGCATTGTCCCTAGGAGGCTTCCTGCTCACATGTGTTTGGAAAAGAATTTGTTACAAATTATTCTGTCCTTTGCAGGTTTTTCAGAAAATTCTTATTTAGCTCTCCTAATGGTATTTTTAAAATTAACCAAGCAGAATTCAGAATTTTCTGTTTTTTCCTTCTTTTGGACATAATTTCAGCTTTCTGGAGGATATTGTCTTGCTGCTCATAGCCTTCCTTCTGTTTATTTTTTTATGTTTTCAAAGTGTTGGCCAAAACTTGGTGTGCATTTGCTTTTGAGCATCCAGTATGATGTCTCTAAATTATCTCCGTCTGTCTTGCAAATATTTTACTCTTTTAGCTGTCTGTCTTTGGGTTTTTAATAAATTCCTTATTTTTATATAAAATCCATTTTCAAATTTGAATATGGTGTTACTTTATGGGTTTTGTTGTCCCTTAATCTCCTTTCACAAGTCATAATTTTAATATCCTGGGTAGATGATAATCAGAAATACATCTCAGAACTATACTTTTACTGTCAGAGATGGAATTTCAGTCTCTATGGATTCTATCTTACTTGTTGACACAACTTAATTTCTGCTTTGAGCCATTGCTCGTGGACCTGCCGCCAGTGATAAGATTTCTTTCCAATATCACTCGAGCTGTTTCAGTGCCCTTGTTAATGAATACCTCCATTTCTAACAGTTGTAGAATGACCATTCTTTCAACAGCTTTAAGTTAAT
Source organism: Apteryx rowi (assembly GCF_003343035.1). Classification (NCBI taxonomy): domain Eukaryota; kingdom Metazoa; phylum Chordata; class Aves; order Apterygiformes; family Apterygidae; genus Apteryx; species Apteryx rowi. Next base: position 412,160 of record NW_020449997.1, read on the forward strand.
ATACTTAGGCCTCAGTTAGCATAATTTAGCAGCATTGTGCTTATAGTGTTCTAAAGCATACATATGCACATGAAGACAGACTCAGGGAAAGTGGCCAACTGCAAGAGCTAACTGCAAGGTAAAAGTTGCTAGCTAAGTATAAATAAAGTGGACAGATTAGCCTAAGCAACAGTTGAATACTGCTGAATTTTGAATATGATCGTATAAATGAAGGTACAATTTATAGTCGAATGCCTGGTCTCTGCTGATATGCTGTTAGAGTGACCACCCCCTGGTGTTTCTAGTAACAGTGTCTGTCTGTAACCACCAGTTATGCTGTCTCCTTGGAGTATTGAATAGATTAAAAAATATATATATTCACGCCTTCACCAAGCATTATCATTAGTCATTCAAAATGATGCTGCACTTTGGAGAATAGTCCAGATGCCATAATATATCTACCTGAATTTAGATTCAGATAGCTTATGTGTATATGTGAGCAAGGAGGGGAGGGGAGAGGAGGGGAGGGGAGAGGAGGGGAGGCATAGGCACAGGTTGTTGCTCAAAGTTATCCACGGAGCAAATATATGGACTTTCATTTGGAAAAAGGCTGTTACTCATTGGCTACAGGTCTTCCTTGAATGTGTTTTCCACATGAACACTGATTGATCTTCCTCTCTTCTTTTCTGTTTCCTTGAAGGTCCTACTAATCTTTGAGATTTGGGGTTGAGAATAAATGGGGATGTTTGATATCTGTTTCTGTATCTTCTTATGTATGTGGATCTGGAAGATGCTTGTGGCCACCTTATGCAGCAACTTCCCTCTTCAAGTGTTGATGGCATGTGTACTTCCACAGTGCAGATATGGGTGTGAATAAAACATCTTCAAGAAATGCATTTCCATAACAGAATTGATTGATTTTGGGTTTCTTTCTTTGCGATTAGTCATGTCATGCCTTCTTTTGGTTAAGTAATTAATTTTCCTATCCATAAATTTACTTAAAAGAAAACAGAAAGCCTTCATTGGGATTTGGCTTAGATTGTATTCAAGTATAGTTTTGATGACCTGTAGGAGACTCACATAAGAAAGGGATAAAACATGTTCAGATTTTTATTAGAAATTACGAAAAAGTCCTGTCATATAAAAGATAGAGGGCGTAGAAGGCACTGAGATTTTTTTTTAGTTTTGAACATTTGATATTCATTATCTGTTTAGGTAAGCCAGCTCAGCGCTTTCTTGTTTTTAATTATCTTAAATTACCAAAAATAAATTACATAATTTTATATTTATTCATTTAGCAAGCACTGCTTTTCTGATGGTTTATTCTGTATTTATTTACCTCTTGTGCCTGTCTCTGTTATAATTTCCTTTTTTAATATAGTCTTATGATACTTGAAACAAACTTTAAGAGCTGTGCTCATCCTTACTGCAACGTTAGTGTTAAATTGTCATTGCTGTCGTCTATGAATTTGTTTCTTATGCATTACGTATGACTGTCTTTTGTTTTTTTTTTTAAGCATTTGGAGGTGAATATTAAAAAAGAAATTCAAGATCAAAAGGGAGTTTGGAAAAAGACTCAGGTAAACATGACAGTAACCAGTTTACTTCAAATCTAAATTCTTCCACATAATTTTTACTTCCTACAGTAAATTCTTTGTAATAGAGTACTTTGTGACCAAGGGGTTTTGCTAAGTAATGATGTTTGCTTTTGAACTAGTAGTATTTAAATACTCATGAAAACATTGAATACTTTAGCTGTATCCCAATTATTCACAATAGTTTCCATTTTTTTTACCTTAAGTAATAATTCATATATGCAGTTATGCAGTGATACTATTATTTTAATTTGTTTTTGTTTTTGTTTTTTTAACTTCACAGTTTCTGTAGAGGGTGCATTGAGACCCTTGCCATACTTTATATTGACACATGAGTATGCAAAGTAGCATGACTCTAACACCAATTTACTTTCTCCTGGTGTAAACTGTCAAATTAACACAAGATGGTCTAGTATTCCTTTTGTAGATTGACAGTGTAGTTCTTTTGTTCTGGACTTCATTGATGCTTTCCAACCATCCTCAGAGAAATGTTGGTATTTCTTCAGCATCACCAAAAGGGGTATTCCCTCTGTTTCCATCTTTTGGTAGATGGATTCCATTGGCTGCCTCTTCCAAGAGCATAGATAATGGTCATATCTAAACTGCTGTAATAACGACAACATCTTACAGCTTCAAGCAAGACATTGAGTGAAAACAGAAACTCCAGGAACTATTTCTGAAGAAGTCCTTAATCTCTGTATTCAATTTTACCAGCAAGAGATAGGAGGCCTTAAAGTGGGCCTTAAAGCTATAATATATATTATAATACTATATAACTATAATATAACTATTATAATTGTCTGAGCAGCAGTCTCTCAGACATCACTCCCTAGTTCTCTATGATGCCAGATGATCACAAAGTTTCCTTCAAAGTTTCAATCCAGCAGCCCAAAGACCTTCCTGATACAGAAGGCCAGGCAGAATCAGTGATTGTTGAACTGGCTATTGATGCTGTTCTTGCCCTTGTTGGTTCCTGCCCACAAGATAAAGGCAAATGCAAGTATTGGATTTCCAGGTGTTGCTAGTGTTGCTGGGATTTTTAGTCTCCTTGCATGTCCTGTGTGGAGGTGCAATACAGTAATAAGGGCAACCCCAACCTTAAGCCAGTTTGCAATGACTGAATCAGGTTCCTTGCAAGAAGTAAAAAAACCCAAACAAACCCCTTTCTCTTAGATACAACTTGATACCAGTTAAATAATACAATTACTTGCTTTCTTCTTGTCCAAGATTCCTCTAATACTGAGGAAGATCTCCTGTGATGCAGATCATTAGCATACCAGTACATAACCCATCCTGAGAGCCTTTTCATAGTTGATAGGTGAATGCCATTGAGATTCATCTCTTTCTTCCTATGAGGGAACAATATTCCTGGTGCTGACCCTCCCACTCCCACCACTGTCATTACTCAGCTCCTTCCCTCCCTCCTCCTTATCATCACTCATATGTTGTCACTGTTCTGATGTTCTGAACCCTCATATTTGTTTCATTCACAGTCTCCGTCTTGCTTCTGTTATGATCATCCATTCTTTGATTTTGAACTGTGCAAGAGCTCAATAGCAGAATCCAGTACCTGTGTCTCCCAGTTTTAGAAAGATAAGCCCTGAGAGTGATCTTGCAGTCCCAGTTTATCTCAGATATTAATAGAAAGTGTTGAATGTTCCTCTTCTAAGCCAGGTGGTGCACAAGATCTCTGTCACATGCATTTGTGGTCCATGCACACCTTCCCTCTGGTTTTCAGGCTTTGTATCAGAGAAGACTGAAGGAAGTGTGTCTGACTGCCATAGCATGACAGGTTTGATTTGGTGCTTCCTCCCTTTTTTGGGCCTCAGTACTGGTACTGGTCATGTAGATCATTCATTGGAACTAAATCTCCTTTCTCTTTCTTGATTTTGACAAAGATCACTCAGTGGCAATTTTTAGCCCACTACTTTTGACCTTCAGATGCAAACAGAAGAACAGTTCCCTAAGGGGATGTAAATTTAGTGCTCAGAACTGCCATTTTCATCACAGTTCATGTGTTTTCAGAATATTGTTTTCATTTTCCAGTTCTTGGCATACATCCTACATGTCTTCTAAGGTGGTTTTAAAGTTCTATTTGAATTAAAACTAGTTTTTCTGTTTTCCTTCTAAAGCTTCATTTCTCTGGGTTATACAGTCTTCATACCCATGCTGTCAAGAGAGTTCTGTTCTACTAATAGGACAAAACTAATGATGATGTCAAAGGCTGTTGAAAGATCTAAGAACTAAGCTATCGCTAACTAGTGACTGTCAAAGTGCATAGCAGTTTAGATAAGGGTCTGTTCTGACACAGCCAAAGGGAATCTCCTAATGCCATCTGAATTTAAACCACCAGAGACGGAGAAATATTAGTGTTTTTCTGGGAAGCATATCCAGTTCCTGCTACCAACCATGTTGTCACCTGGAACTTTATCCATAACATCACCAAATATATTATATAGAACCACCATTATATAGAAATTCAGAAATTATACTGCATTTGCTACATGGAACACTCCCAATAAGGATGAATATATTTGTAGACTATCATTTGAAACTTGAAAAAGGAGTTATTTACCACCTAGCACAATACTTTGAAAAGAGTAAGTCACATGTATGTTCATTTCTTGTTCTCTTTCCCATAGTCTTCTTGACTTATTTCTCTCTGCCTCTACATCTGAGAGAAAATAAATGGTGCCATGTGTGCCCCACTTTATGTACTCATATATCAGACATTGTGTATATTATGTATCCACTCTGTGCTAAAGAGATAAATAATTGTTTGAGTTCAAGGGATGGTGGATATTAGGAAATGCAAGTGTATGTGAGACCTGCACATCCTGAAGAACACAGCTGCTGATACATAATATTTCTCTTTCTTTCACTTTTCTTTATTTCCTGGGGTAGTGGGTGGGGTGAATTTAAGCGGGTTTGTGTATGTCCCAAACTTAAGGTATTGATTTATTTTGTAAAAATGTTGTTCTTTGCAGTGTCTGTCTTCTCTTTCTTTAGTCTCTTTTTCTAATCTGAGAACATACCTATGTTGATAGTTTACCATCAGAGATGATTTTCACTCTTGAGATTAATATTTAGTATTTTAACTCCTCTTTTATGGAATTCTTTTCTAGTAGTTGCTGATAAAGTACTGTAATTTCATTCTATGCTTCAAAGTAATATATACATTTCTTAATATTTCTTGCCATATTTGTGTTTGCCAATTCGGCTGGCTATTCAGTCTATCCTGTTCAAAGGCTTCTGGCATATTCTGGTTTAATGACTAACTTTCTTTCATTCTGAAGATATTTTTAATCTCCTTATGTGTTTCTTAACCTTTGGTTTTGTACATGTATGTAGAATTAATTTTAGGTCTATTCATGGTGTTTAAGAGTGTAAATGTTCTTTCAAAACTGGAATTTTTCATGTTCTGGTTTTGCTTCTGGTTTAAATATTGAAAGCTAATTCTGTATATACTCTTAAAAAACAGGCTGAGATTAAAGCAATATATGGTGAGCTAGAGGAAAAACGAAAAGAGAGACTGAAGAAAAAAGAAGAAGATATGAAGATGACAGAAGAGATTGAGAGACCAGTAGCTGATCTGGAAACAAAATTTAGAAGAAATAAAGATATATTTAAAGAAAACCATGAGGTAAAAATGGTAAATTCTAGACTGTTCACTAGGATATTTGCTGGTTATTACTAAAAAAAAGAAAAAAAAAAAGGAAACAGAAACTCGTAGCTCAGAATTTAGCTGTGCAGTTGCGCTGTGATACTATACTAGATACTATAGCCCAAATTTTCAATGAAAGATTATACTGTAATGTAAAACATAGTACCAGCCTTAGTTTTGAACTTTCTTGCTGTCCATATTAGACAAGTCTTTCTATCTCTCAACTTCTGTGTGATCTATTTTCTTGCGAAAGGAAAGAATATGCAGTATTTGCTTGTTTCCTCTGTACCTCTTAGCTTAGTTATAAGCTGAAGAGAGCAACCAATGCAGGAGAGTGTAATTACAGCCCGGGGACTCTCTTCTCTTTCCTGGTTTATGAGTGATAATGCTCAAAAATTTTTCCTTCCTCTTGTCTGCTGTCTGTAATAAGAAAAAGAAACAGAAGATCTTTGTCTTGAAAACAGGTCCTCAACCTACCTGAATTGTTTTAATTAAATGTGCCATTCTCTCTCAGGAAGTATATTCCTTTTTCTTCGGCAGAGCCTTTTCTACTGTCATAATCTGACATGTTTTGATTGGCCTCTCTGTCATCTTGAAAGGATGACCAAATAGCCGTTTTCCTCTACTTGTCCAATGAGGACCTACTAGCCTATTCTCTCATATTTTCAGGGTATGTGAATGGTGTTAACCTCAGGAAAATTTTCAGAGAAGTAACCTTTGTCTAGTTCTGCTCAAAAGAAATGCTAAATAAAGTTATATGACTGAGAAGCATACCTTCTTTATTAGACTTATCTCTGTCTTTTAGATCTGATGATCTTTGAGGTCTTTCAAAGTGTTGCTTATAAAACGAAGTGCTACAACAACGATAACAGAGAACAGGGTGTACAGTGGACATTGTTATCTAAATCAGTTATTGTGTTTGGAACCACAGTATGACGATGATGGTTGCTTTTGAAAAATACCTGAGCTAACTGAATAATAAGTGGCTCAGTTCACTTGCTGTCCTACAAATATGAGACCAAAGTTAGGGGGACAGTCACTTCCTTAAGCAATRCAGATAGTTCCATATCCCCCTGCCACCTCAACCAAAATCTGTAGAAACAGTCCTTTCTTTTCTGAAATGACAWGGAAATATTCAAAATCTAAACCCTAAGTTAGGACCAAACGTAATGGCTGTACATTATATTTCAGAAAAACCCTTAGACAAAACCATTCAATATTTCTTTTGCAGAACTGTTTGAAAGGCAATTTATTCAGAGATTTTTTTTTAATTAAAAGTATTTCCATACCTTTGCTTTTTCCTTTTTGCATACTCCTTTTGCATCCTTCTCTTCTTTTGGGGAATAGCTCTGAGTCTTCTGTCCTGATTGCAACAGTTTGGCTTTCACGTTATATGAATAAGTGGGCAGAGACACATTGTTCACTGTGATAAGCAGCTCTACAATCTAGAGAATGTATTTGAAGCTTCACTTTTTTTGGCAAAAAAAGGAAACAAATGTCTTAGGGAACGGAATTGAAAATACAGTAATCAGTGGGAAAGAAATAATTATTTCTTAACTGTGTGAAAGAGGTGGGCATTTCCAATGGATCGTACTGCCAGAAAAGAAAAAGCAAAATGCCTTATTTTTATTTCAAAATAAAAAGGAAACAAAACTATCTATTTAATTGTTGGTTTTGTCCAGAGCTAGGGATAGGAGTTTTCCATAAGCCATATATTTGCTATATAACATTCTCACAATTAAATGAGATCAACATTTTTTGAACCTATTCAGTTTAGATACAGAAATTTTGTTTTTCAGACCAATGCCTAGGTACAAGAATTTTTGCTGCTGCTTCTCACCCATGTGAAGTTTTTGTTGCAGAATCAGCCTGTAGGCTTATTGTTCAGTTGTCTAATTAGTAGTAAATAGCTTGTCACTGGAGATCTTCTTCTACAGTTTTTTATTTTTATTCAATCTGAAGGGTTCTTTGCAGCATCTTTGTGTAGCAATACTTTGCCATTTTTGGAGGAGAGATGGAGGATGTTGAATTGTTTCAGTTCAGATAATGGATTATATGATAGTTTATTTTCGATGCAGGTTTAATAAGTCAAATTGAATTTTTTCTAAAAAAATCTTCTAATAGCTAATAGTATTTTCAAAACAACGCATTAATGGCAGTGACTAATGTTGTTAGCCCTTCCCCAACTAAAACTAAGTAGAAACAATGTGACAAAGATCACATCATTAGTCTCTGGGAAACCTAAAGAGGTGTGGTGTAAGCTATATATCATCGTCTATGGCTGTGTATTCGCTTCTGTTATAAAAGCTTGGAAGCAGAGTTTGCACAAGCAGATTTGTATGTGAATGATGTGTGAAAGGTATTGGTAATTTCAAGGAAGAAGTTTCTCATTGATTAAAGGTTTAAATTATTCTTTCAGAATAGAAATATTATTACCTATTTTAATGTTCTTTGTTATATATGATGAATGGAATTTAAAACCTTGAATAACAGAACTATTGTACAATTTATATAAAAATGTATATAGTAATTTAAAGTTTTACTTTTTACTTGCATTAATAATGATTTCCATCCTTTAATAGTTGGCACTCACACTAGTGATGCAAACGTTTTTAATACAATAGACAAGAACTGTTTTTCTTGATGTGCTAGTTAATAATAGAATGGATTAATGAAGAATGTAAGAATGTGATATCCCAATGTTTTATTTTCTTTCTTCTTCCATCCTCTGATTAGCTGTCCTTACTTGTAATTTCTTATGTTTTAATGATCATAAATCATAAGCATTTCTTTTATGCTTTTTACAACTCCCATGGAAGCTATTCCAATATATATTTTGAATACAGAACTTTACTTTCTTATGCCAAGTAATAAATAAAGAAATATGGGGAGAATAAAAAGTAGTGACATTTTGCTGTAAGACAATAAATGCTATATGAAGCAGCAAAGATATTTCCTATTTTAAAATATTGCATTTTGTCATTCAAAGTGTAGAGTATATAAAAATAGAAATTTATATAGAGTGTTGATAGAATAATAGGTATGTAAAGGGAAACAAAAATAAGCTTATGAATGGTAACTCTTAAAGGAATTATTTAATGGCTAATATATTTCTGATTTCTATAGAAAGTAGGACATTAACTTTTGAATACTAACACATCTGCTTATGCATAAATTTTCCAGAAACTATTGTATTTGGATCAGACGGTACAAGAACTAAATAAACAGCAGAAGCAAACAGAACAACAACTGGAGCAAAGAAGCACTATTATGCAGGACCAATTAAATGATATACAGGTGAATAATTTAGTGCTTGTATGGCTTTTCTGAAGTACATTTAATTTCAAAGATTAGGCTGTCATTTCTACGCAGTTGCTTTGGATGTATATGCATACATACAGTGTATGTACTATTTTCTGTCTCTTGCTTGAACTAACTTATCAGGTCCATAGCCTTGAGACAGGGTAAAGTACAAAGCAGAATTGATTTTGGGGTCATTGAGAAGTCCTTTGCTTTCTTCATTTGCTACACTGGCTCAGATTGCTTGAGGGGCTTTTGAAATGCAATGGAGAAAATCAATAAAGGAAGAAAAAGATTCTAGTATAATAGAAGTGCCTGCTGATTGCATGTTTGCTCAGCAGATGGCATCTTTTTGTAAATGATGGCTTATGTCTGCTGTATGAGTTACTAAACTCTGTAATCCACCAAAGGGAATTATTTGAATTTCATTACTGAATACTATGTTTTATAAAAATATGGTTATAAGCATTGTAACAAACAAGCATTTCGTTTTCAAGATTCTGTTCATTTTTATTATCCTTTCATTTTATATTGTATAAACTTAAGTTATTCATTACAGTATCAAAAATGCATCATATAGAGAAAAAAGCTTTCATGTAGCTCAGAATAGCTGGTAGCTTGTATGGAAAAACTACAAGACTTTAACTTCCTATATGTAAGACTGAATCTTAAATTAATGGTTGGGAAATTCATTGATTCTCTCAGGTTTCTAAATTTGGCAGAGAAGACAGAGTTTTTACATCCCTTTCTGTTAATGATTGATTTCTGCCAAACTGTTGGTTTACGAAAAGATCTTAGAACATGTGGAAATGACTGATGAGTCAGCATACAGGTATTCAGTAACTCTACACTGTTTTTCAGGCCATTTCTTTCTTATACTTTTTTTTTAAAGGCTACTTTTACTACTAACTGCATAAATAACTCTATCCCTTAGTTATTTGAGCAATATTTGAGTTAGTGGAGGAGTGTTCTGGATAAGTGGAATAAAACAATGTAGTATATTTTATGAGATTTCTAGAGAACTGGTCTAGTAACAATACTTGGATAGCTTAAAGGTTACATTCTTAGAGCCTGATACAGTATCTTGCAGCTCTGTAGACGAACTAGTTGAAGTTTTGTACCTTTATAAAAGGGGCTGTTTTATTTTTGACAATAACACGGCCATATTTCTACCTGTTTGCTCAGACAAAGAGATAAGGTATGTTAGATGAGGTGGGAGTGGATTGACTCAGGAGCAAAGATGCTGTGGCACTGGGAACATGGAATAAAGCTAGGATTAATCAGATTGGAAGTGACAGGAAAAAGCACACATGGTCATAGGAAATCTAGGCTTCTTATGACAGCATAACTTGTTTAAAGCTTGTCCTATGTGTACCTTAAATGACCTTGCAGAGGAAATGGCTATGATTCTACAGTGTTCTTAGTGCAGAAATAACATAGGGAATCCAACATCCAAATGATCAAGCAATTCACCCAGTCTTTCATAGTTTAGCTGTTTTAGGACAAGATGAATCATTTCCTGGAGGGTTCTGCTTCTCACCACTGAATCTGAAGTAACTTAGTTTGGCTTGCTGGCATTTAAATGTCTAAAAATCAAATACCTAGATAAAAGCAGGTGAATTCTACTCTGTAATGCATTCGTAGTCTTGTTCAGCAGCTAAGAAGAATGAAGAATACTGTTCATTAGGTAATGACCCAATGTCAAGGAACTCTTTCAGGCTAGATAGGACATTGGCTGTTATCCACTGCAGCAAGCCATAAGGATATTCAGTCCTACCAATATTTGGATCATGGAATGTAGAATATCTGAGCATTTTTGTTTGTATGCTTTAAAACCTGATTGCAAGGTCTTCTATAATAGGTACCAGATTTCACCGACTCCATGGCTAATGTTCCCTATCCTTGGAAGCCAACCTTCTCAGTTTTTTTTTTAATCTGCCTTCTCATTTATAAAGTCCCGAAACAAATACAAGAAGTCAGAGACAAAATTCTTTTGCACTGGTGGTTTTGTTGTAAAGCAGCTCATATGTGAACCTACCATTCTTTGGGAAAAAATAGGTCATGATTTTTTTCTCTACATATTTATATAATTTGGTCCTGACAATTTGGGCATCTCAGATTTCACTATTTCATAAAGTTTAAGGCCAGGGCAGATCATCTTCTGTGGCATCTTGTATATCACAGGCTATCACATTTCTCCAGGTTCTCCTGGAACTGAGTCTATAGCTAATAAGATTTTTCCTCAGAGGTTTGAGACTCTCCATAGGCAGTTCAATTGCCTAGGGATTTGCATTAATTACCATATCTTCATTTCCTTTTAATGATTCTGTATTCCTGTTGGAAACCTGAATTTTCCATCTAATCCTATACAGAAACATATTACACATTATAAAATTCAGATAGAGGCCTTAAAAGTGTCATGTGCTTGTGGCTCCTTGCACATTGTAATGTTTCTTTGCTCATGTCTGTTACAAAAATATTGATTCTTGGATTTTTCAGCTACCTTTTAGGTATGCCTCTAAGAAGCATTTTTCTTTCTAAAGAAAAAAAAAAAGACTATGCATTAGGCTACTGCTTGAGCAATAATGGGGCAGTATCTAAAGAAGAAATTTTTTAAATTATGATCTTTATTTAAATACTCCAACACATTCTTTGTCTGCTGAAATGTGAGGTCTTGAAATTCGGTATTCATATGTGTATGCATATTTAAATTATATATATGAGTGTGTGTGTGTATGAGGGGAATCAAATCCCTCTCAATTTAACCCATTTACTTAGCTGCTTACAGCCCATTAGTATGGATTGCAAGATTTAAATTTTCCTACATGCAACAAGACCACTTTAAAAGTGTTAGCTAGTAATAGACTCCCAGTTGTGTATTACTCTTCTGCTGCTACAGTGCTTTATGTTTACCCCTTTCATTTTGGAGAAGCTGCAGTTTTGTTAACCAAATACTGTTCCTMTTGAAAATCGTGTTTACTTGTATCATGAATCTTTACATTTTCTTGGCCCTGTGACTGTCAGCCACTTTTTGAATGGAAAAGACCTTCCAATCTAATATCTCTTCTGTAGAACAGGAACTTTAGTGGAAATAGGTGGGTTTTTTTGATTTAAAGTTTTTCAACAGCTTAATGTCAGCATCTCTTTGAGAAGGAGTGTACTTGTAAGTGAGAAAAGTTTTAAAGATGAGTTCAGAAGTCTTGTACTCTATGCTTTAATCCTCCACTGTCTCTAGTGCAGGACAACTATGTTATGAAAAACTTGACACCTAAGAGAGGAAAATTCCCTCTTTGGCAACTAAATGAATAATACCAGTTTTTCAGAGATAATGAGTAAGCCACATGCTTCCTCGAGCCAGTGGCATCTAAAAATACTGACTATTCCAAAAGCCAAGATTTTCAAATGTCTGCCTGAAACAGTATTAAATTGTGTAAGTATTTTGATGGTCTACTAATAAAAGATGCCAGTTAAATCACTGACTCTGCATACACTGAAATAAATTGGCCCAGACCTGGGTCAAAAGTGAAAACTGTTGTCTTTCACTGTCACTAATAATGTTTTTGCTGTGCAAACTGTTGTTTGAAAACTTTTTTATGTGAGAGCAAAAATAAAAGAAGATATGTGTTTTATGAAGAAGGCATACAAACATACATACATATACACACACAACTGCAAAAATGCAAATGCCATAATAAAATTTATAGATATATAGTAGAAGGTCTGTGCAGCAAGTTGGGGAACTATAATTGGGACATTTGAAATTGCGCTCTTAAAGAAATACAATTATTCCAGTTGCATTAAGTGCTACAACTGCCCCTCTGAAAGCAGTTCTGTTTCTTCGGGTATACAGTTTCATGCATTGTTGCCTGTAATCATGTGCTTAAAATACAGTATCTGGAAATCTAACCCTGCCTGCTATACATGCTATATATTTTTTAATTTCCAGGAAAAATATTTGGTTGTTTCCAGTCAAATTGCTGAAAACTCTCACACTACTGAAAATTTAAAAAATGAGCTTAGAGAATTAAATGCATTATGGAACATGAAGGAAATGCAGATGGAAAATATAGAAAAATCTTTCACTGATTTGGGGTAAGAGCTACCTCTTATTATGAATTTTTAAGGGTAGTTTAATGTTATTACTTTTACAGTATTATTTCTAGGAAATATAACGCAATTTTCCTCAATGATTTGAAAATATTTTTGTTTGATGATTGCTTGCAGTTTTAATGCATCTGTAGAAGTCATTCATGACAAATTGTCTGCCTAGCAAATGGAATTCCAGGCATCAGAATTACTTCTGGAAATCTAATAATATTCATGGTCAGTTGCATCCTTAATTAATGGAGGATTCCTCACATTCTGTGTTTTCTCTGGTTTAAGAAATGTGGACCTACACTTACTGTGATTGATGAGTCTTGAAAATAGTCTCAAAGGGCTCTATCCAACTGAAAATGCAGGCTGCCTTCTAGGCCATGCAAGCCTTGGTGGGCCATATATGCTGATTGCACAGTAGGCTTACTCTTAAAGGATAAAGGTGAACCTGCTGTGCAATGTCAAAGAGAGCTTGTATTGTTGAATTATATAGGATAGGTAAATTGTGAAAAAAAGAACCTTGCATCATTATATTACAGCTCCCCATCTGTGGTCTCAGTCACTTCTGTGTTGTTGGTGTTACAAGATCTCTGAGAGATTATTCCATTAAATTCTTGATTGGAAAAAAAAAAAAAAAAAAGCAGTTCTCTATATAAATTTTTAAGCCAACTGTATGAGACTGGATGTTCTCTTTTTCAACTCTTGATTCAAACAGAATGATTCAGAGGGACCCAGTGTTCATTTGAGCTTATTGACTTTCAAGAATGGAAGGCATCTTTCCATGTCTCAAAACCACTTCAAAGTCAGTAGTTTCATACTAGTGTAATGCTATATTCAGACTCACAGAAGGAAGGGATAAGATAAATAAAAAGTGGTACTGAAAGATTATTTTCCTCCAACAATTCTCTGTTTCTAAATAGCTGTGAAGTTCAGCTCTCTTTCAAACAGGAATTCTTTAGTGAATTCTCCATCTTCTAGTCCTAAAGTAGACAGTAATGAAAACTTTGTGTTTTTCTTGAAAACCTGCTTCTCAGAGATCCCATCTGGTAGAAGGAGCTGTAAAGTTAAAAAAAAAAAAAAAAAAAAAAAAAGGGGGGGGGGGGAAGCAAGCTATCCCCACTGATTTTGATAATGTGCATCCAAATGACTAATATATTCTTCTTCCTTTTTGTCATTCTCTGAACAAAGCACATACATCACATTGGAATTTCTCCATCATGAACTCCTGAAAACTATAACAGCGTTCTTATGCCTTCTGGTTGTCAGAGCATTCAGCCTGTCTGTACTTGAGGGGCAGAAGAATTTGGGATTGTTGGTGTTTTTTCATTTTTTCTCATTAGTGAAGATTAGTGTGATAATACTCAGAAGAAAGACAATTTCTTTCAGGCTATTTACCTTCTCCTATAGATGTCACCAATAATCTGACTTATCTAATGGCATTTTATCAGTCTATCTTCAGGAAGTCTGCTCTAGCCAGTTCCTGTTATATTTTGTGTAATACACAGTAGTTCAGTGTTAAATGTACTAATCTGTTTGAATTGATGCTTCTGCTTTTGTTGAAGAGTGCTGATTCCTGCCTGACTTAGTAGAACAACTGTGAATAAAGGACTCCCTGTTTCTACTTTTTCTCTTGGCTGTTATCTCCATTTTTCTGGCATGGTGTCAGGCAAATTCTAGGCTGTTTTGGTGGAGAAACTGAGATACAAGAGTCCCTACTTCTGCTTTCAGTCTTAACTGTTGTCCTTTTCTAATTTCCTTCCTAGTATCTTTCTTTGAAGAATAATACCTTCTTGATTTATTATTGTTTGCCTGTAATTCAATAAAGAAGACTAACTATTAGCTAATATTAGTAAAATAGAAATATTGAGACAATATTGTCAAAATAACAATAACTTAAAATAAATCCTTTTTTTCCACAATAAAATTGGCAATAAAACTGAAGAGGCTACTGCAAAATTCAGGCTAACCTGCTAACCAAGGGAAAATCATGTGCCACAGGAATCCCATGTAGAAATAAATGAAAGTAGCCATGTAGAAATGGAGTTGGAAAAGCTGTTTTTTCACTCTTAGAAGACATAAAGACATGTCTTTGTATCTGGATTTAAGAATTAATGTGAAGTACGTTCACTCCATTCTTTTTATCTCACTGGAGTTTGGTGTTAATTAAATTACAGAGATGATGGGCAAATCCTGTGAATTTAAGGTTTATGTGAGGAGCATACTTTATTGGAGCCCTTACCATTTATACACACCAGTTCCCATATGATAGATTGATGCCCAGCAAGAGGGAAATACAGGCAGGAAGCAAGTTAAGGGGATGTGCTGGAGACAAGGAAGGCTAGAAGGGCGTTCCAGTGAAAAGGAACTTCAGGTAATTTCCCAAGGATCCCTTAAGTCAGCCTCTCTTTAGAGAGGTTTTTGTAGACACTGATTCAGAGGAAGCCTTAGATGCTGTGATTTATTCCCCAAGGGGCATAGTAGTGTTAAATTTGTCTCTTAAGTTTCCTCTTGTGTGTGCACATTATGATATAGTCTTTGTTACACAGTCAAGTCTTAAATTACCTACAAGGCTCTGGTTTAGTCCACCTTGCAGAAAAGCAGTGTTAGAAATACTTTAACTGAAATACAGACCCTGAGAGAACAGAATGTTAGTACAAACTATAAACCTCTGAAAGTTGCTTAATTTTACAGATTTCAAATGTGCACAGTTTAAAGAAACTATACTAGGTATGGACAAGAGACATGAAACAAATGCTATACAAAGGGCATGAATCATCCAGTTCCAATAAATAATAAAATATTGGTTGTCCAATATGTCACTGATGCAGGGCTTATTCTGTATCTCAGAATATTATAATTTAAGCAGATAGGCTGCATGTGGGAGTGAAACAGTCTATCCTCTAGGAAGGTGTTTTCAAAATGGAAGCTATTTTTGAAAATTAGTGAGAGTTACGCATCTCAATAGACTCATTGGATAAGCGGAGTGTCTTTAAGTGGTCTAAACATTCATGATAAGCTCTGTCATACAGTTCTTTGTTCTTTTTAAAAGGGTTTCATTATATGAAAGAAGACTTTTATTAAATTATTAATAAACAATATTTAACTCTAAATTAACCTTAGACGTTATTAACGTTAAACATTATTAAACTCTATTTAATTGTTTTATTAATTAAACATCAAAACTATAAGTAAAGACTTAAAAACTGTGTAGCAGAATATCTCAATTAAATAATTGAAATATTTTTCTTTCAAAGGAAAAATTTAAGTGCTGTGATGTTTAAGCAGCAAAATGTTCAGATGGCATTTAATCATCTCCAAGATGAGCTAGCAGAATATGAAAAAAGATTAAAGCAGGAAGAAAAAACATATGGAGAGTTATTACAGAATAGAAAGAAAAATTTGAAAGATTTGGAAGTGAGTATTATCAGACCTGTGTTTTTTTATATAAGAAGTAAACCAACTATGTGGTTAGTTCTGGCTCTTTTTAGATGCATAGTTTTATCAAAAGTTTAAAATACAAAATATCTTCTTGTCAGTATGCAAAATAATATTGCCATTGAAATAAATCACTCTTTTCCTGTGGTAGGTGTTTGTATTTCTGTGAATAGAAAACTGATTTTAGGAAAATTATAAAATTGTTCGTTTGCTTCTGCGCTTTTAATTTTCTGTTAATGTTTAAGGTTATTGCATGCTTTATCTTCTATGTTTTCTTTAACTTTGATTTGTGTAAACCTTTGGGAAAGAAAAGAAAACTCTCCTGCTAACTTGAAAAGCTTATTCTCATTAATCATCCTTTTCACTAACTGTTCAGTAACAAAATCTCAGAGCATCGATAAATTTCCGTTTTTTTTAATCACTTCATTACAAGAACAGCATTCAACGTGTGCAATCTTAATAGTGCGTCAGTCAAATTTTGGTCACTTAATTGTCTTTCATATTCGTTTTCAGTTCCCATTTCTAATGTAATAACAGGGCTTTTGTGCAATGCTGAAATTACAAACACTTTTGGGAACAGAAAATATATTCACAAAATTTCTGTAAACATATGAATATTCTTAACTCTTTCATGGAGTTGTTTTCAGTTGTGCAAAAAGATGCAAAGTAGATATACAACGATATCAAATCTGAACTCCATGGTTGTGTTAAATTAATTCTGAGGTCAAAAATACTTGCCTGTGTGTGGACTAGCTCATCTTCAGCTTAACTTTAGAAATCACTCTAAGAATAATTCAGTGAGGAACCTTTCTTACCTCCATCTCTAGAACATCAAGACTTATTTTTCCTAAAGTTTCCTGCTTCATGCTGTCTAGTCTCTACTCCCGTCTACCTTGCATACCTGCTGAGTTATGGGTAACAGTATTTCTTTATTAAATTAATGTTAGTACAATTTTTTTGCTGCATGGCAGAAAGCCTGTTTTAATTTTTATTGGAACACGTTTCAGTCTCTATGATGCCATCTCTCCTTCTAGACCTGCAGCTGAAATGGAGGCACACACTATCACCCTTTGAATGTTTACCATGTTATTACCTAGTTGTTTTAAAGTCATTCTTCATTATCTTTGTGGAAAATGCAGATAAAATCATTTATTCACAGCAACCAGAAAATCCCACTAAATTCATTTGCAAATGTGTAAAAAAAATGAGGAAAAAAATACATCTGATGTACTTCTATCAAATCAGAAAGTATCTGAAGGGAGGGTGTCGAGAGGATGGGACCAGACTCTTTTCAGTGGTGCCGAGTGACAGGACGCGAGGCAAAGGGCACAAACTGAAACACAGATGCTTCCATCTGAACATGAGGAAAAACTTTTTCACTGTGAGGGTGACAGAGCACTGGAACAGGTTGCCCCGAGAGGTTGTGGAGCCTCCTTCTCTGGAGATATTCAAAACACACCTGGATGCAATCCTGTGCAATGTGCTCTAGGTGACCCTGCTTGAGCAGGGGGGTTGGACTAGATGATCTCCAGAGGTCCCTTCCAACCTCAGCGATTCTGTGATTCTGTGAAAGGTCTCTCTTTCTCTCCCTCCCTGCATCCATTTAGTTTACTCTCCTTTTCTGACGGAAAAATATTCATGGTAAGCTGTTTATGTCTTTGTTCATATCTACACTTCATGATTAACCTTTTAGAGAGTCCTTTGTGTTAGAATGCCTCCATTAGAAAGCACCTCATTGTGCATTTAGCTTTTATAAGTATAATTTTCCCTTTCAGGTTCTACAGAGAATTTATTTTTTCTTCCCAAATTATTTTTTCTTCCTTTTCCTATCCAAAAGATAGGCTGGACATTCCTTGTAATCAAAATAAGTATTGTTTCATTTCCTCAGGGAAGCAAATTTCTCTTTTTCATTTTGAGGGTCATCTACTATTTTTATCTGGTAACTAGAAATTCTTTACCCCAGCGAGGGGTAAAATTCTCCTCTTCCCTGTGTATTGCAGTAGATTTCATATTCTTCTTCTTCATTGTAACTGCTGCAATAGCAACCATTTTGATAAAACCATTTAAATAGGATAAAAGTGTGTGGCTTATTACTGATTCTTGACTGACACCAAGCAGGTGGTCACTGATCACTATGAGGTGACAGGATTTTGAGTAGTTGTCTCCTCCCAGCTTCTAGAATTTTTTTTTTTTTATAAGTTCATTTTTGGAATATGAATTGTAGTGGCTATAGTAGTGTTTCACTGTGATTCTCTTCCCTGTAAAATTTTAGCTATAGAAAGAATATTATCATGCATCTTCCCTACTTTCCACATACATAAAGAAAGGGGTAAAAATAGGTTTCTTTTGTAGGTCTTCATTTGTCAGAGGATATGGAGTGGGAAGACAGAGTAACATTCTTCAGGACAGCTTAGAGGTGTTGACTGCTTAGTTTACAAAAGAGTAATAAAATTATAAGGAGTCTTTGGAAATATTCATAATGAAAAATGATAAGAGATTTTCTGAAAATGCAAGAGATTGGTGAAAGATATAAGAGACTTTTTAGGTGTTATACTGTTGACTTGTAGAATTCATTGTAACTGGATACCAGTAACTAGTAAGATTTTAAAAACGCGACATGATTAGGAGACTTGCTTAGTATATACAAATCTGCATGCATTATGATTGCACATAAAAATAGATAACTAGGGAGTTAAGAACCTGTTTGTGTTAGAGGTTGAATAGGTTGTGAATTCAATTGCAATAAATGAAAGTATATGCAGATGAAGTTCTGTACTGTCCCAAGTCCCTGTCTGTCTGCCCTGATTGACAACAACTGGTCTGGGTATTTTTTTTTCTTTTTTTTAAATCTTATTTGGAAGAAATGCAGCACAACTTCACAATTCTGAGACTAAATTGATTGGTTGTTTGGCCAAATGCTAAGTTACTGTCCCTGCTTTTATAATGACATTTCCACTTTTTTTTACTCTGTTAAACCCAGTAACTTTGAAGTGATTTCTTTTGTTCTATCTTATGCCAAAACATGAATTTTTGATGAAGAAACTCAGCAGTGTATTTGAGGAGTACATATGTGCTTTAGCATCTTATAATAATTACGACTTTAGGTAACCCAACAGCGTTATGGTTCCAAACTGAGTAAGTGATGTTCCACTCCTAATTCAGCTGACGGTAAATTTCTTAATACCAGCTGTTGTCACCTCACAAATTCATAATAATGAGGAAGAGTGCCATTTATTGAAACTGTGACACCTAGTTTTTCAGCAACACCTTCCACACATTACACAGATAAGTGATTTTTGCTAGTATATCTGTTTGCTTAAATGTAGACCAACTATAATCAATAAAAACTTGCCCAGGTTTGGGAACTGTGCTCATTTTGATGCAAGATGAGGGAACAATACTTAAAAATCCAAGCTAAGTCACTTTATACCTTACAAAATCAAAATGAATGATGAATGAATCAGTATAGTATTTTTCTCTCTGCCTTAGTCTTTATGATGATGTTAATACTTGTGTTACTTGTAAAAAGTCTGTTTTCTTCAGACCATCACTCTGCAGCTTCTGACTATAGAAGGTAATTCTCAGCAATGATAAATGGGGAGAGAAGGTTTGCAAGTGTCTGACATA
This sequence comes from Apteryx rowi, assembly GCF_003343035.1. Taxonomy (NCBI): domain Eukaryota; kingdom Metazoa; phylum Chordata; class Aves; order Apterygiformes; family Apterygidae; genus Apteryx; species Apteryx rowi. The sequence continues at coordinate 431,855 of NW_020449997.1, forward strand.
AGCAAAATATGTGCAATCTCTGTTTGGTATTACAGAAAATTGGCAAATGCAATATACCTGACACTGAAAATAATCTCATGCAGCATTTTGTAATGTATGTAGCATGAATATCTTTGAAGAGGAAGACACATACACATCTGTTTTTACTAGTGAAATGCTATATAGGCATTACAGAGAAGTATGATAGGTTATGTAACGTTAATGTAGAAGAGAAAAACTGTTTTGGGAGAAAGAAGGAGGCTTAAGGAACATTCATGTTTAGCAGATGACTCAAAGACTGCAGTGAGTTCGAGAGCTTCTTCATTGGTCAAACATAAGACATAACATAAAATTTCCATTACTGAATTGGATGAAATGTCCTTCTAGCCCTTTAGTACTTTTTTATTTGATGACGGCTAATAGTGAATGGGTTTGAGAAAAAAATCCGTGATATGTCGTTCTAGCTTTCATAAATCACTTATCTAGAGATTTACAAGGGATGGGCAGAAACTGTGAACTGTATTTTCAAGGGCTTTTCCCCTTGAGTTTGCTGAGGAATTTGGCAAGAAGACTGGATAAATCACGAAGGGAAGGGAAGAAGAGTGAGACTAAAGAGAAACCCAGGAGTGTTACTTTGAGAAAGAAAGAACTGTATTGTGATCAGACTAAAAATTGAGCCATCATTACAGAAAACTGGTGAGATGCTGTAATGTGATGTGGAAGTACTCTGTGGTAGATTAGGAGGCTTTGTCACCCAGCGTCTGGAGATGAAAGCTGGTTTACTGAAGTAGTAATGGAACATACATCTTAGACCAGTTTTTACAGGCTCTGATTCTCTGGGTCTGAATCTGAGTGAAATGGATAGGATATGAGAGATATGTGAGCTAGAGAGACTGATAGATAATGCAATAAGACAGGGCTAAGCCTATTTTTAAGGTGAGAGATGAGTGACTGAAAAATCAGTCCTCACAGCATTAACCCCCACAGTGGGGAAATCAAAAATAGGAAGGTTCTAACTTATGGAGTATAGAGGAGCTTACTGAAGGAGAGGAGTTCAAGACATTCCGATTTAGGGTTCCTAGAAATTCTTGTCAGACGTTGCATTGAATGACAACTACTGTCCTGGTAGTTGAAAAAATTAGAATATTTTGTTGCAATTGTCATGAAGTACAAAAACTAAGAGGGGATATTTCCAAAACAGGTTGTGAATATACATGGTAACATTTCATACCTATTCATAACTAAGGTGAAAATAAAACCCAAATCAGCACAACATACATGGTATTGTTTAGTGTGAGAGGAGTGCTGTCAGACACTAGGTGAGTCAGGGCAAGATTTTGACTGAAAATTGAAAGTTATTTGGTAGTTCCTTCTACTTATGGAGAAATACAGATGTAGGTGCCAAGACATAAAGCCAGAGGTGCACAGCTGGCAGTGCAGTTTGGAAGTGAGAATTAACCATCATCATCATTAGCTCATTTTTAAGGTGGGATGGAATGAACTATTAAACCTTATGCAGAAGAGAATGATGCAGGAATAAATGAAAACACTAGTGAGATTGAAAAACCCAGCTTTATATCTCTGAAAAGTCCAACAAAATGTCCTTTTAGTGGTGACCTGTAGATTTTGTGAGGGTGAGTGAAAGCCAGTGAGTGAGAACAAGAAGATGGAAAAACTTTTTGCCAAGAGACAAAGGCTTGAATGGCTTGACAGGAAGAGAGTAGACAGTGACATCTTTGTCGGAACAAGAGATCCCTCTCTTCTGTAGACTAGAAGGGACTGGTAAGTCCATAAAGGAAATTAAACAGTCTCTTATCAAGTCTCAGAAACTGTCCAGGAACTAGGAGAGAAAATTGGTGAGGAAAATAGAGACCGTAGTTGTCCATGTTATGAATGGAAATGGAGTTGGAATGGTCCTGGTATGGGACAATCTGCAGAAGAAACAAGTGGCCTCAGCACAGATCCTGGCAGAAAAAAAATATTTGTGAGGAGACTCTTGCAGTGCACTGAGGGATGGAAGCCGTCTATTCATGACCAGGACTGAATGGGATGAGAAGCTGAAAAATCTGCTTGGTTCTTGCCTCCCTATTATGTAATACTTATGATTTGGCTGGAGAGGTGAGTCACTGATTTTGCAGACCACCTAGATTTTGTCTTATCACATGAGAAAGTGTTGCCAAGTGATAAGATTGTGACACAGCATGTCATAATCATGTGTCAAATGTGATATATCACAGCCAAATATAAGGTGTGATTTTTGTTTTACTGACATGCATGTTACTAAACGTGGCAAAGTTTACTTGTATTGTACTTGACCAAAGTTATATTTGATTGGCATGTTTGATCACTGTGCTATTTGTAACTACTCTCACAACATTTCGTTACCTAATGTTCTACAGAGAGAGCACAGTTCCCAAACTCTCATATTGACATTTGATTCAGAGCTGATATGTGCGGTATTAAACACACAGAGAAGAATTCTTTGACATAACAATTCATAATGAGTATTGGATCATGTTCAGAGCAATCATGTTGTGCCTTGTTTTTTTTAACCTCAAAAGAAGCCTGCTTGCTCTTATTTTCTGCTACTAGTATGATTATTGTACTTTCAATTAAAGTAACTAAAAATGATTACTGTGGCCTTTGAGGATTGAGCAAGACATCTTGAATGACCAAAACCAAAATTCTCTTGAAACGTAAAAATTTGTCCTCGTTAGTATTTGCTGTTGGCCACATGATCGTATTTTAGCTTTCTTTTTGCTTTGCAGTGGTAGCAATAGTCATAACTTACTAATTGTATTAGTTAACATTAGTCTTCTGCTAAAAATCCTTAATACCCATTAATGTTTCTAGATTTTCCATTAATTTATTTAACTGTTGCMTGATACTGTAAAAGAAGATAATAATAAGTTAATACTTCTTTAGTATTGTACTTTAAATTTGCACCCACTCCAGCATTGTGTTACATCTAAAATTGAACAGGATTTTCTCAGATGTACAACAGTTCATTTGGAAGTTCTTATAATGGAATGACATTTGCTCCTTATCACAAAGCAGAAAGTTTAAAAGTGTGGGGTATATATTTTTTTTAATTTTGACTTTAAAGTTCATAGATATTAAAATAAGTTTTGAATCAGTTATTCTTAAACAAAAGTGTTTATTCTGAAACTTTCGTGATCAGAATGTTTTGATTTTAACCTAAATGTTTTTCATTTTAAAATGTTTTTTGTTTTAAATCAGCATGTTCCTGTGAGCACTTTGTCTTTTATAAAAAAGCATTTTCTGTCTGTGGAATGATATATCAGAAAATCCATGACTGGTTCTTACAGCTAGTCATGATGTGTTGTCTCATCAGTTACTGAGAGTATTACTAATGAAATAATCTACGAAATGGCGTATCTCAGAAGGGCTTGTTAGAGAAATATGGTAATATACTGCTGAAGGCTGAACTAAGAAATAGGGGAAAACAAAGTTACATCCAAGGGGCTGTTTATCATGATGGCATTAGATAAAATCCACCGGGTGTCTTTTATCATTTACTATTCATCTATTTAGGTCATCTTTTCTTCTAGGAATTGTTTTTGGTCTTGCTGCACTAATACTTTCAGAGCGGTTTCCATCTTTTATTTTCAAAAAATACTGCTAATCAATAGCAATGTTACTGAAATAAGAGCTTTGTTACAGCATATCCATGTAAACACACAAGTTACATTTTAAGATATATGACAAAAGAGGATTTTTTTAAGCTACAGAGAGCCACTGCTCCCTTTAGGCTATTTTGTATGTGTGCAGGGTAAGAGTAACAAATAGTCTGGCTATAAAATTGCCTTTAATTAGTTGACTCAGTGGCTTCCAACAGTGTGCTACACTGGTATGTGGGACTCCCATGTTACAAGATAGACTTCTGAATCTTACTCCATGCTCCTGGGTAGACTTAACATATTGACTTACATGCTGTCCTGTGGGAAGTGCTGGCAGTATTACCCAAATAACCATCCCACTGATTTTATTGGCTCATAGGGAAGTCATATACCTTCCCTTCTGAGGAATATGCCTAGCTAGAGGTTGGGTGCCATGGCAGTAATAACAATCTGAGTGAGAATCAAAGGGATTTAAAAGAGGACGGTTAATAGAATTTTTAAAGGATAGTTTTCTGATTCTTCAATAAAAAACAAACTATATGCATAATAATTAAAAACAAATTAACCCTCACTGTATATTAAGATAGCAGTATTGCAATAGCCTGAAAATTATATATAGAGAGAAATATTAATTATAATTTCACATATCTAAAATACACATTATATATTTCATATCTATAATGTATATATATGTGTGTGTGTGTAAGCACATAAACATGAAGGCTGTTTCTAAGAATGCAAACCAATTTTTATTTGAATTTCTTCACTCATAACCTTGTTTTCACATAATCTAAAATCCAGCACAAGGTTGAAACATACCTATTGAAAAATCCTAATTAAAGTCTGAAAGCATAACTACATGTAATATTAGGGGGATGTGTGTAGGTTTGGGAGCTGGGGGATCCAATGAAAATTTTCAGAATTATGAACAATTGAAAATTGCATACTTGACACACAGGACATTACGTTTTATTAAGACAGAGTTTGCAGTCCTGGAATTCTGTTCACATCTTTTCTTATGTCTTCTTTTTCCCCATAATGGCACAAATTTCAAAATATGGTAGCAGGTACCAGGTGTCTTTGGTTTAAAGTGACTTAAGTGGCTGTGCTGCTTTATGCTGTTAAGATAAAGTAAGCATCTATACTGACTTAAGGACTTAGGAACTTAAGCAAGTTATATTAAGTTGTTAAAATGACTTTTTCATTTACAGTTGAAGTTTCTAAAAAAAAATACATAAAATTAAGAATGCAAACACTACCAATTAAAAATATGTTGGACTTTTTTTCTTGTCCTGGAGTCTGAATGTCTCCATTGACAAGATACTGTATCTGTTGTTAAGCATACCACAAAACATGCCAGTCTCCAAAGCGGTGGAAACAATATTAAGATTTTCATATTGAGGTACAGTTCCTTCTTGTATTTTAATTTTAGTGGCGCCTTTGAACTACTGATTATGGTACTTTAGCCTCCATCTGTGTTGAGGGCACAATAACTGGTCCTTTGGAGTATTCTATTTCTCTGTCCAGTGTATTGGACAATTACATATGAGGATTTTACCTCACGAGCTAACATGAATAAGAATCACACTGTACTCTTTGGGGACTCCTGGAGTGTGGATAATCTTTCTCTCTGGGCTCAGTTAATTCTAAGGATTGAATTTTGACTGGTTTGTGATACAATGTGTCAATGCAATGCAAGGAAGCCATAAGATAGCCTTAAATGTTACATGAATGTAGTAATTGACATTAAATGTAAAATTCTTGTTTGATGTATGAAGTCTAAGGTATGTCCTTTTTGAGAGGTAGGTGTAGTGCAGGATTGAAAAGATAACATTTACTACTTCATGTGATGAAACTAGGCTGGGAGGGTTTGCCAACTTCTTGTGTCTTATTCTAGCTCCAAAGTTAAAATAATGAATTTTCTCTAGCCAATTTGAAGTTTTAGGATCATGGTATAATTAGAGTTGGTTTAGCTCCTTCCTAAGTCCCTGTGTGTCAGTTCAGGTGCAGGCTTCTGCATACTTTAAATGTTTAATTAATACCAAAGTCCTTGAATAAGTCAATTGCATGATGCTATTACTGTCTTTACTATATTTTTGTAGTTTAGATTATGTTTCTTGGACATATTTATGATACTCTCTGGTACTGTTCTATTTTATATCCTTCTTTTGTTTTCTTTCTTTTTTTTTTTTTATTTTAAATTAAGCTTCCAAAATGAGTATCAGTATAGGGACAAAAAGTATGAGAAATTCATGTGTAGATAAGGGTTGTGTTGATTAAAAAAAAATGTGGTATTATGAACTCATTGTCTTTCTGCAGTTAATATTTGTAATACTTTATCTGTTGTTTAAGCAAAATAGGCAAAGCATTGTTACCCTCTATATCCATATATCTAACTTCTTGTACATTTTTTCTAATATGCTGCTCATTTACTTATTTTTTAACTGTGTGACTGGTTTTCACCTGAAGGATTTTCCTGACAGAATTTTTTTCTGTGCCTCAATCTGTGGATTTCTTTTTCTATTTACCAGTCTCATTTTCTGTTGCTTGAATTCATTGCATTTTTGCAACAACGCAGTGTATGCACTTTCCTACCATTTTGCTTTTGAAATAACTGATGCATGTTATCTGGTATGGATGGAGTGTTTAGTAGTAAAGACAATGCCAAATAAACTTTGCTTTGCAAAGTTTTGCTTCTTACATATGTAGGAGTATCTGCCTGTTAGCATTGCACTTGTAACTACAGAGCACAGTGGTCATTAAAATAGGAGTATATCCTTTTGCTACCACAGTGTGGTGTTTAAATTACAACAATCTATCCCATAGTTAGATTGACAAGGGATTATGATATTTCCCACACCTAATATTTTGGCAAGTGTTAAATATTGCCTTTACAAGGGGAGTTCTGCAGCATATATGCATAGTTGGGCCTTATTTCCTCCTCTGTTTTCCATGATCTTGATACCTCTTTTGCTTTCCCAGTATACACAGAGAATGCATCGAGTTGTAGTGGGATCAGAATAGTCTGGAAGAAATCTTCTCTATGGGTTGATGAAAATTGAAACCATTGAGAAGAACTCAATGGATGCCATTTACAGCTGCTAAATCATTGCTCCATGTTCTGTAAAACTTTCACCT
>NW_020449997.1:441112-485887 GCF_003343035.1 Apteryx rowi
GATAATCTTAAATTAATAAACTCATAGTTAACAGAAAATACAGCAAGAGAAAATTTAGGCACTCCCTAAATTCAATCAGAGTTTAGATAAAACACAGATTATATTAATGTATGGGCACTGTTATAAACTCTATTAATATAGCTGAAAGCCGTCAAGCACCAGTGACTCCCAGAAACATAAAAAAGTTTGTATTAAAAATCACTGAACAGTACACWAATGGGAACAATACATATAAATTAAATTCTACACCCAACTTTATAAAACACCTTTCTATATAGAAGTATCTTTTCCTGTTATGCACAATGAATTCTAGTAAATTTTAGATTTTTATACTGTAAGTATTCATATGTTTAATAGATATATGGGTATTCTCATAAAGTTATTAACATATGAAATTGGTACTCATAGTTAAGAAAATAATTTTTTATAGTTAAGCAGATCTTTGCAGAAGAAGTTACTAATAAGAACAGCAGTATTTACTGTTGTCTGCATTTGTGTGATTCACAGCTGAACACTTCTCTTGTGTATTCAGTGACAAATGGCAATCACTTTATCATTTATCTTATGACAAATAGCAGGTTCAGCCACAAACTGCTGGCTGTAGCAAACTTACAGGATGAAGTTCTTTATTGTTTATGGTTTGTGGGTTGATGTATTCATGCCTTGTTTATTTGTGAAATGAACAAAAATCAGTAAGCAGGCATGAACAAAAATTTGGCCACACGATCAGTTGTACTCCCCCCACCCTATTTTCCAAGGACCTTGCAAGGAAATTCACTGAACTAGGGCTAAGCAGTAAGCTGCCTTTAGGAAAAAAAGAAAAGTCATTAGAGGATGCACCAAATTGTGACATTATGCCCTTAAGCCAAAATAACACTGAATGGAGTTCCTTCCTCGTATTAACCTCCTGAATAAGGGTCTTCAGTTTGATAGCTAGCTGTTGTCATAGGCAAGTGATGTCAGACAATAATAGAAAAAATTATCATACTTCGATAGCAGTCAACCTGAGCAATATTTTAGTTTTTGCATACTTCTGTCTTTAGAGAGGGATAATCATTAACAGTATAGTATGAATTTGCAAACTATGTTTTTAAACACATTTTACTGTGGTGATAAATTGAGAATGTATCAGGCTGTCATTAGGGAGCAAGGTATTTTCTTATCCTCTTCTTTAACTTCCTATTTAAAAGGGCCTCTGTCATATATGATGTCATTATAAAACTGTGTTATCCTGAGCCTTTTCATATATAAAGATGAAGTTAGCTGTAGACAAGGAGCAAGTATGCCTGGATTTTTGTGTAGCTGAAACAAAATCCATAGTTGAGACCTTGGATGAAAGAACCCTTTTTCCAAACTTTTAGCTGTGATATGAAGCCAACATCACCATCTTTCTTATGATGAGCTGTAGAACGAGACAGTTTCTCAGATAAATGAGACTGACTTAGCCCAGTTAGGGCTGTAAAAATAAGAAACCTGGTCTGGAATGAATTGAATTGTCAGTCCGTGTACCACAGAGCACTGGTGTGATGTGTTCCCTTTGACATAAACTTCAGTCTGAGCTGGGGAGCTGCAGAAGAAGAATTTTACTTCTAAATGTCCTTTTAGTTCTGGAATTGAAATTTGTAGTGGTCCATTGTTATAAGTCCAAATCACTGAATCAGTTTGGTAACTGGGACTTCAGTCTTTGGGACTTAACCAGTGTGTCTAGACCAAATATATATATTATTCTCACCAAGCTTCAAAATTGCATGCCGCCTTTTTAATGAGAACCAGATGCTTTTAGTACCAAAGTGAGATTCCAGCTTTTTACATTTTGTCAAACTATATTACTTCATAAACAGACAAGTTATTTTTCATCTATGTTCATAGTTTGTTGTCTCATTGGCATATAAAGCATGTGGTCACTATATGGCAGTAAGGAACTGTAAAACTTTTCAATTTTCTCATCAGCCTAAGTTATTTCTTTACTTCATTTTAATAGTTTCATGTATATACAGGAAGAAAAAAAACAAAAAACAGATCTCAGAAAGGAAGAGTAACTATGCAACATAATTTTCCAGTAATTTTTGGAGACTATTGATAAGTTTAAATTACCATCTAACTGCCATTGTGATTGTAAGATGATTACCTTTGTCAGCAAAAATGTCTGTTCTAATGCTAAATCCATGATTAGCAGACATCTAAGATGTCACTGGTGTCAGTAGTTTGATCTGTAGCTACATCTTTTTACTCGTTTTTCTCAACATAAAGATAAGATGCAGGATAGTCATCAATTGCAATTGTGTTACTCAGTAATGATTTATTGAACATGGCTGGACCTCTTGTCTTTAAAGAAAAGAAAACTTCTCTGAGAAAGGCATCGTCTTCACTAGAAGGCATAACCTCCTGTCTTTTACCGACTGAAAAAGTTTTCTTTAAAGATGTGAATACCTCTTGCTGTCTTATTATGAAGTTTTAATCCTAGAGCTTTATGCATTTGCTTAGAACTTCATATTTTAAATATTTTGCTTAAAAAATATTCGATTAATTGATTTGCAGGGGATTTTGTTTTCAGTATGCACACTATAAATATGGCAAGTTGTATAGAGTGGAAAAATAACTTGAATTTCTAAGAAATACTATGATTTACATTCTGACCCCATAGTCAAAGGCAGGAGATCTATGCAAAAATAACCTCAGTCTTATAGCCTTGGCTCACACAGCACTGCTAAAAATAATAGTCTTTTTCTGAATACTTCTATCTTCTATCTATCTAGTATCTAGATATACATTCTGAATACTCTGTGACTTTTAACCCACACAAGCCTGTCAAACAAAGTGAAAGGTTCAGAACTGAACCTGCCATCATATGGTAGAGTAATTTTAGTTATGATAATTTTAAACTATTTGATTAGACAATGAAGAATTTGAAGTCAAAATGGCTCAACTGGCAATCCATGGGTGAAAATTTGGTCACAATGATTTTATAAAATATCTTTTTGACGATTTTAGCATCATAGGAAATTATAGACAGTTGCCTGAGACCAACCAAACTCAGTAAGCAGTCTAGCAAACAACCAAAAAATGGTGTCACTGGGATTTGTGACGGTGAAGTCACACGCACACTAAATATGAATTTGAGATAAAGAGTATGTTTTCTAGCGGAAGAGTCTTGTAATAATTGTACTGAATTACCACTTCAAAGAGAAGGTAATAAGGAATATAAGCTTCACTCTAAAAAAGAACAGTTGATAAAGTTTTTCTCCTTTAAAATTTTAAATCACCAAAATTATTTGGTGATATACCAAAAGTTTTATATATATCAAATAAGTCTAGCTTTGATGAAAAATGAATGGATCCAAATAAAAGATTTCAAAGGGATATGTACTTAACTTTATTATGTGTTGCAAGATTCAAAAGAAGAGTGTATTGTTTCTTATCAGACTCACTGATATAAATTAAAAAAAGGAAAATTAGGGGGCAAACAAGCCCTTCTTTAGGTCACCATTCAGACATTCTAGTGAACCTGGTAGGGGAAATTTGCAGCTAAGTGACAGCAGTGTTTTGTTGCAGTCAGTGTATGCCCAAGATCACAAGAGATGAGTTTTAGTTAATCGTATAGACTGAAGAAAAAAATTCTGATTTTATAATAAAAAGTGGAATCACTAGTTTAAGAYCCTGCATCTGTTGCATGTAAACCCCAAATATAGTGTATCTAATAAAATACAAATTCTGAAATCATCTTTATTGAAATAGAAAGGGTTGATGAATAGTCATAGTGTGAAATTTTTATGGCCTATGGATGCTTTTATATTCCATCCATCTGATTACTGAATGAAAGAAGTTCAGAAGCAGGAAGACAAGCTAGAGCTTCTCCCACTTGGTGACATTTTGGACTTAGAAAAAGATATTGCTGGAAAAGCATAACATGCTTTTGTTTCCTCTATAGAAGTATGTCCTACCATTCTCTGCCATTTTCTATAGTGGGTCAATAGTGGCTTTTGTGTAGAACTAAACTGGGTACAGCATCCCATCACACCACGTAGCCTCCTTTCCTAAAGGAAAGGAGAGAAGATGCTGATCCAGAAGCTGTTCTTAAAATCTCCAAAATGGGATCCTGGTAGATTTCCAACAAGAATGCTTTGTCTAAAAGACATAGATAGGAGATATTTAGAGTGTTGAGAGCTGAGATCAAACCTCATTCCAGCAGAATTGTCTCCCTCTTCTTGCTGGAGGGAGCAGAGGTTTTTGATAAATTGTAAGATAGCCATTTTCTGCTTTTCCTATCCGTTCTGGATGTGAAACAAGAATGTGAGAGTGTTGATTGTTGTAGCTAGGAACAATAGGATTTTTAGGACCATGCTTCTTTGGAAGTCTTCTGATTAAGTGATAGACGTTAACTTACATTATATTGGTTTCTGCATTGCAAATTGCATTATAGGAATATAAGGGATTATTTCATGGGAACATAAGGGATTATTTCCACCCAATAAATTGCATACACTAATACATTTTATTTTGCTACAAAACAAATTAAACTGATGCTCATGAAGAAGAGGACACAAGAATTCTTCAGTTTTATTAGTTGATGATCCTGTTTGCCTGCAAAGAAGGAGGGAAAATGTCCAGTGTATTCTGTTTAGATTCATTCATGGAAATTAATAATTCATGTAGATTTGTGATTTGTCTGCCATATTTTCTAGCACTGCAGTTTCAGTACTGATAGTTAGATCATAACAAATTTGTTAGTTGAGATTTGTGTATGTGACATATGGAATGCAAAACTGTCTAGTCCTCTGCCAGTATTTTGTACTTCCACAGTCTTTAAGCATTTTCAGTGAGCCAAAATTTTCTATTATCAAAAATCAGTTAACTGCATGATTTACTCAGGTTGGTCTCAGTAGCTTAAATCTCCCAGCAAAATGTATCCCTAAGAGGAATGAATGGTTAAATTAGCTGAAATTGCACTTTTAAGAAACTGAACAAGTGTTATTTGAATACACATTTTGCATAGATTTTAATAGCTGGCCAGATCTAAGCTTTGATAATAGAATAAAAGTTATTTAAATTTGTTTAGTTTGGCTTTTTAGCTAGAGCATACCACACTTCCCTATCAAGGTGTATTGCCTTTTTTTGTTTGTTTGTTTTGTTTTGTTTTGAAGATGATACAACACTGGTCAAAAGCTGTTATTACTGTTTGATTGTGTCAGAGATTAAAGTAGTTACAAACCATTCTGCATGTCAGCAAGCACAGGGATGTTCCAGTGCTGGTAAATAGTGTTTTAACAAGCACATTATTTTTCAATAGACAGAGTAGACAAATAAGAAGCAAAAAAACCTTGCCATTTTGGAAGTTTGGGTTTTGTATAGGAAGCCTGATATGATATTAGACTGTAAACAGAAAAAAAAAAGAAAGAAAAAAGATCATCCTTTCTTGCCTAACATAATAAAAGATTCAAAGGAGTTTCTCAGGACCATTTGCCACATAGGTAGAAATGACAGTTATTTCAGGGGTCCTAACTGCAAATTAAGAACCCAGTTTTGTAAAATGTCCTGCATTAGCAGATATTGGATGTGTCAGAGTGTATTTGAATGAAGATCTGTGCTGATAATTCCCTTGTTTAGAATTAAAGTGGTTATAAAAATGTGAATATATAATTTAAAGCCTGAGCCAGTTCTTCCTCAGGTTGGTGTAGGTTTTGATATTGATTTCAATGGAAGCTCAAGTGGGCTGCTCCTATAGGATTACTTAGTAAATCTGATAAAAATGGATTCTGTTGTTGTAGATCAGAAGCAGAGTACTTTGGCTACAAGACTTTTATCCTTTTTCTACTAAAAATTCTGACAAAATTCCTACTGACCAAGAAAAGATTGGAAAACTAGATTCATTGTAAACATCCAGATTAGCTGAAAATCTATGTTTAACCCACCTGTAGAAAAAGAGAAGACGTTTTACTTGATGAGCATTTATCATTTATCGTTGACCTTCTTTAACTTGTTTTAAGGTATTCCACTAATCCTCCTGTAAGTGTCACATAGCTGAAGAAAGTCATCTGTAGAGTACTTAACAGATCAGGACCATGAAACCTATTTCTTATTTTTGTCTACCCTCATTTTTTCAGAACATCTTTTAGATATTGTAGAATATGAAGACTCTGTCTCCCCTCTCTGAAACCTATGGAATCTCATTATCTTTAGGAGAAACTTGGCTTTTAAGTGTTTATTTTAAAATTGTTATTGTTTCTTTAATATTCTGTGTGTTGTACTTCTCTAGCACTAAGTTTATATTTTATCCTGCAAAGTTAGTTAAAAGCACAAATAGTTCTCAAAATGAAGCTGAAGGACTCTGTTACTATGTTGCAATGATCAGCCATTTACAGAGTCATGTTTATGAAGAAACATGTACTCAGTTTCCTTCTTATCATTCCTAAGAGCTTTTCACACTTCAGTTTCCACAAATGCAATTGTTTTGGTGCGATAAGATTTAGAAAATCACTGTTGCATAGTGATATTTTTCAGAACTGGACAAGACAGTACCTAGTTTTTAAAAACCTGCTGGATCAAAATCTGTCACAAATAAGGAGGGATGTTATTTTTTGGATTTTTAAGATCAATATTTATAAATTTCAGTGACTGCTAAATTTAGCACAGATACTCAGCATATGATTTTTTGTTTTTTATATATATATGTATGTATGTATTTTATGTRGTAGTGATTTATGCAGTGAATCCAGGTGAATTTTTATACACATAGAGAGTACCAACTGTCTTAAAGACCWACATCCACATTGTTAATTTACGAGAGTAGTGCATGCTATTGTATAYACCAGCAGCTTAAATAACAAAAATTTTAGTATAAGAGAAATTTATTTGATACTGGAATTCCAAATATCACAGAATAGTTTCAGGTGACTTAAAACTTTTAACATTTCATCTTAGATTTTGAATGATTTATAAGTAGGATATTAAATAAGTACAGTAAAAATTGAAATTTAACATTAGTGACCATTCAAAATGAATTTTTTAGTCCACAACTTGCAGTTGCCTGGTATTTGTAAAAACAAAAGACCAGGTCAAAGTCAAATCTAACATGTATGTATATTTTCCCTCCTTTTTTGATTGTAAACTTGAATGTACTGTTATTTAATATATAATATAAGCCTTGAAGTTAGTATATGCTCACAGGAAATCTGGGATCTGTAGGCTAGCACATATCTACTTACTGTTCCTTGAAAACTCAAACTGAATGAGTTGTATCTGTACTGAATGATAGTAAAATGGTTTTACTCTGAACTGATGAATGCTGTTGTGGTTTTGACATTTTGGAAACTTTAAATCTAGTCAATGTTCTTTATATACTTTGTATTTTATGTTTTATTTTTAAGAGATTTTTTATGTTCTTTATGTGATCTTTACAGTAGCCCTGAAAACTGTTACGTTTTCCGCTCAAGTACAACAATTATCTTCTGTTATTGATTAAATCACATACTTGTTTGCGTCTTTTCCTGATATCAAAGCACTTGGCCTGAGTATTTTCATTTTTTTTAAAATTTGTAAGTTATTTAATCATGCACTAGATATTATCATTTTTAGATCCAGAAAATACATATGTGCATAGACAGTGAACTTCCCAGGACAGTTGCTTTATAATTGTATTTCAGAACCTTTTACCTGTATAATCTGTACTGTAATAGAATTCTCCTGTTTTAACATTGAAAAACTTGTAATGCTCATCTTTTAAATCCATAATTCCATATTTTTTTCTCATTCTAACTGCCAGAGTACATTTTTATGTCTGTATTCTGACCTGTGTTCTCTAAAAACCTCTTCTAATCTAAGACTATTTAAAGTTATTGCAAAATAACAAACAATATTGCTTACATCACCATAGACATTCCTAAATGATACAAATATTTTCTGATACAAAAATAGTGCTATTTTTGTCCATTGAACTCAAAGCAGTTTATTATACATGTATCTTCATTTTTTTATAGCTGAGGTCTAGGGGTTAGGGTTTGTCTACTGTAGTGTTGTTGGTTTGCTTACATCACAAGTAGCCATTACCTGTATTAATACAACATTTCATCTTAGATAGGTCTAAAATTCTGCATTAAAATTCTCATGGGAAGGGGAAAAAAAGGACTTTAGGAGCTTCCTTGTTTTATTCTGAATTTGTTTAAAAAGAATATTTATAATTTTCATATAATGATGTGATATAGAAAGTTATATTTTTTTTAATGTAATTTTAGATCATTTCAGCTATCCAATGGAACATTCTTGTATGATTATTCTTACTCTCTGTTGATCTTGCTTTCCCAAAACTGTCTTGCGGATTGTTTAAGAGGAACAGATTGGTGACCAAATTTACAAGACCAGTGGAATGATGAGATTTTTTGTTAACATCACTGGTAATGCCACTGCTGTATTACCTTTATTCTTGATCAGTGATAAAAAATATTACTTATTTTGAAAAAGATATTTCTGAAGTTTTATTGACTATAGTTTTCCATAATATTTTCTTTCAGCATGACTTTAGAGATTCAGGACTTAGATAGCACTGTCTTCCATAATAGCAATGAAAACACCTGGCAGATTATTTGTAATTCTAATCAGTTTTTAAACTATTGGCCTTCATTACACAGCCCACAGAGTGCTTGTGGCCCACAACATGTATAATTGTAACCCACCATAAATTAGTAACATGGCCTCTATAATTTAGTGTTGCAGAAGCTATTGTTTATCCAAAAGAACATTGTTCTTGTGAAAAGATGAGTTACTTCTAATATGTATACCAATTACTGAAAATTATTGTATGACAATTGAATGTCCTCAGCCAGTCATAACAAAGAAATACTGTCAGGTTGTCAGCTCATAAACCTACTCCTTGGAGCTGAGGCACTGGTGATAACTAAGATTATGTTTTGCATAAAGGTTGAGTATCTCTAAAACTGTAGTTTACTTTTCTGTCTCAGTTCCTGTTTCTGATCTAGTGCATTATGTGTGAAAATGAGTATGGGTAATAAGAACTATTATTAATTTTTAAAAGGTTGGTAAAATTGTATTGAGTAAATATTTGAAGATACCACTTACTAAAATTTCTTTCTCTTATAAGCAGTATCATTATAAACTGATAAGATTCTCAGCTGTCCCTAGTGGTAGATTTTCCTCAATTTTTGAGCTTTCTCAAGTTCCCTAGTAGTAGAAGATATTTTCAGCTGTGGTGGGGATAATTATTAAATGCTTCTGCTTTAAATATGTATGCACGACCACTTTGTGCTACCACAGATGTGACAAATGAAAGCACTTCAGAATATAAATCTGATGTTGTCTTCTTTCATGATTGATGTCAGTCAGGTAGGGGTTTCTGTACTGAATGTCTTGCTAATTTGCATATGCAATTAAGACAAATATTAATTTTTAGATTGACATGAAACTAGTTCCAGTTTGCTGTTACCAATTAGCTTTCAAAGTTTTGCAGCAGAATGTAGATCAAGTTTATGGGTAGATGTAAAAGGCTGTTTTAAATGTTTTGAGTGTTGATTGGAGGAAGAGATAGCAAAGCTGCTCTTTTGACTTTAGAAAAGTTTTCCTAGAAGGCTTGGAAGAGAATGAGAACTACCTGATTTAATTTTTGACAGCCACATTATAACTTCATTGCTCAATTTTGAATTGTGGTGTTTATTTATTATACTAATGCAGTGGTGCCCAACCTAAGAGAGGGAGTAGGTCAGTTGGTAGGGAAGGATACTGTGTTCCCAGCCTATTATGATTATAAATATATTCATGTGTGTTTAAAATTCAGAGTACCTGTTGTATGATTGCATGTTCACCAGCCATGTGATATGCAGTCTCTGACTTCTGGTCATGATAAATGCATTTCTGATGATGGGATAGGAGAGGGACTGTGGAGCTGTTGGGAAGAAAAGCAGCAGGGAGCAGACTACCAGATCACGTGATGTGGCCTACATCTCCACAGCTAAGGAGCACATGAAGAATGTGTTAGGAAGGTGTGACATTACCAGAGTGGGACTAAAACATCTTTGCAGTTAAGGAGGAAGATGTGACTCCCCCAGCTTAGAATCCCAGACTCATTCAGGAGGTCTCTAGTCCAACCACCCACTCAAAGCAGGTCAATACTGAATTTAGACCAGTGTTTCTCCCTGGACCTTGTTTTTTCTACAGCTGTATGAATGCCAATTTGTAACTCTTAAAGAAACAGCCTTCCTTTTTACCATGCCATGGGGCAATGTGTATGAGGGAGGATTCGATACAGAACCACAAGGATATTATTTTCGATCAGTTAATTTTTGCTAGCTATATTGTTGGGTAGCTGCATTGATTGAGAGATACTGAAAACTTTGCTTAATTTAGAGTAGTATAGATATTTCAAAGACTGACTGGAGCATTATATAGGTACTACTTATTAAGCTTACTGTAATTCTGAATAAGTAAAATTAAAATAGGTTCCTAAAATCTCTTTTTGTCATTAGATGTGTATTTTTTGTTATTGTTTGGAAAAATGAAAGTGTATTACCAGTATGAGACTGTACATGTTTTGACAGTTTAATATTTTACTTCTTCTTAAGATTGTTAATAAATGCTGATGTTAACTTTCTGAGGTTTGGTTTTATTGTCCAGTAGTTTAAATAATTAGCATCTTGTATTAATCTTAGGGAGGACAGCTATGTAAAGTTAGACAAACCTTGGGAAAGCAAAGTAAAATCACAAATGACATTTAGGGGGGAAAACCATGAAAGCGAATTGTCTTTGATTAGTTCACAGTTGGAGATTTGTTCATACTGCTTATTTTAGTTAAGTCTTTCACTGTGGAGAAAAAAGCTATTTAACTTTCAAGATCCTTGGAGGGGAGAGGGCCTTGAAACCCCTAACACATATCTTTCTCAGATATGCATTCCAAAATACTGATTATTCTTTTGCAACCATTCTATACATACCTATAAGTACATTATTATTTTTTAATCTATTAAGATTACCATTTGCATTGAATTTTAAGGTTTGGATTATGCACAGAAGAGCATGACTGGACCAGCCTACTAGAGACAATTTTAATGTCCATGTCTCCCAGCTGTTACAATAAGAAACAAATGCTTTGTAACACTGGAACCTGTATTCTTGGCTTAACAGTGGTTTTGAGTGTTTGTTCCTAGTTTAGCAGATTGTAAGATATCCATCCTTAGAATCTTCTACTCTTAACTTTTTTCTGGTTACCACTTCACATGAATTCTAACTTGATTTTGACAACTTCTGTCTTTATACAACAAAAGCTATAGAACAGGTATTAATAGCATATGAAATATGCATGAAATACATTTTCCAATGTAGATATTGATTTTAGTTCCAGCAATTCATAAGATATTTGCAAGGTTAGAGTAACTATTTTTGTTAATATAGTGAGCCAGCATTCCTTTGATTGCTCTGCAAAAGAAGTTGTTACTTTAAAAAGTAAATACATCTCTGGATGTTAGAATCTTGAAGAATACTTTATAAATATGGACTGACAAAATTTCTATCTTTCAAAGTCTCAGGTAATATGTGAACAGTTAATGAATAAAATTTAAGTGATTTTAAATAATTATAGTATATATATTATATAAGTAAATAATTTTTGTAGATCAGTTTCATATATTAAAAGATTGACATGCACTTATTTCATTGCTTGACGCCAAACAAGAGAGACTCAACTCTTCTTTGTGATGTTTCAGAAGGCTCAGTCTTTCGGCTGTTTCATTCAGTGTATATTCAAGATATACATGTTTGAGTGAAGTTATGAGAAAAAGTACTCTACAGTCTCTACAATTCTGAGGAAATACTGTAGCTACAATCTGACAATATTTGAGGCTACCTTACTCTCAAATATTTGGAAATATGCTTGCAAGAAAATTACTAAATTGTCATAGAGCTTGTCATTGCTGTTGAATACCTAAATAGAAGCTGCAGTGAAAAACACACTTTCTTCATTGGTTTTGGTTATTAAGAGGCTATGAACTTTTGCTTTAAAATTTAGATGTAGGCTCAATGATCCATAAATATTTTGCTTCTAGCCAAGGCTAGTCTGCTGTACATAATTTGTACATGATGGTTGGGGTTATTCTGTCTTATGTGTAAAGGTGATTGACAGGAAAATATCCTATAATTACTTGATGCTTTACATTGACTCCATATCTGAATTATTATCCTTCTCTATAAAGGGTAAATCTATCCCAAAAGGTAACACAGAATCAGTATTGTGTTTTAGTGATGGTTTAGTGATAACCAATCTGCTTTATTTGAAAACACCAGTACTGCTTTTCTAGTCTGTAAATTCAGTAAGTAAAATTGTTTTTTATCCACGTTACATTTCTTTGTCAGTAATAGCCCTTCAAGATTACTGCTTTAAGGCCGTATCTGGGGTTTTTCACTATCTTGGTAGCATGCCCAAAGAGATATTTCTTCAACCCCTTTTGCACTGAGTTTTATTTAATGCAAGATGTGTGTTGGATATGTTACTATGCATTTCTATTCAGTTATGCATTTAACACAAAATCTGACAAGTGGAGTCTGATCTTGACAGGATCCTGATCTTACAGGTGTATAATCGAGTACAAATTGGGATGTTTTCAGAAGGTATAGAAACTTTTTTCTGCTCTAAAGTATCACAGCAGGGAACGGTGGTCATTTGACCTCAAGTAGTTGGGAAATACAAGTTGGGAATGCTAAAACAGCTAGAAATTTAACACTGGTGTATCTCGCAAGACTATCCTTCAAGCCCTCTGAACACCACCTGGTAAGACAATATAGAGGTTACTTCTGCTGCACAGATGTATATTTTGTTGGCTTCTTTGTTTTTCTGGAAGAGAAATATTGCCTTTGGACACTTCCATTTATGAAACCCTTCCAGTGTGATTCAACTGAAAGTTGCAAATATGACTCTTAAGGAAGTGATTCAGATAGTTTAAATGAATGTTTAATATATTTTAATGATATTCCAGCCTTAACCCCATTTTACATCTTTTGCTAAAAGTATTTCATATGCCAGTTCAGATGCATTGGTTCCTGAATCTAATTTCTCTTGTGGCCATTAGTTTGGAAGAGGTGGGTTTTTTTTCATTTAACATATACTATTAAACCTTGATCCTGCAAACATTATAGCCATATTTAACTTTTTGAACCTAATCTGTGCCATTGAAGATCAGTGCTAAGGCTTTTTCTTGTACTGCTGATAAAGCTATCTTTCATGTCTAACAAATAAAGTATCTATGCATCTAAACATTGTGAAGGCTCTTTGCTGCCAAACTGTGAGAGATTCTACTTTGTCTTCCATGAGATCAATCCCAAAACTTCATACACTTAAAACACCAAAAACTCATTTCCAGGTAGCTCCAGGTCTTGCCCATCCCATGCAATCAATAGTAAGAAACTCAGAGGCCCCAACCACCAGGTCTTTCTTCTGTAGTCAGGAAAGGAGCTCCTATTGGTTTGTTTTCAACCTACTCTTCAATTTACTTTACCATCAATGCCTTTTCATACCATTTTCATGAAAAAAGAATATTCTTTTGCTCTGTCAATAAACTTATTAGGGTTTGATAAAGTAGAACTAAGTAAAATCTGGTTTACATGAGTTGAAGTTCTGAAGAATAAGAGAATCTGACAAATAATACATTATTAGTAATCTTGCTTAGTAAATTAGGAACTGGTATGTGTGGTACATGCTGTTTGGATAAATACTTATATACCATAGTATTCAAGAGTTAGTTACTCTCAGCAGTAAGTCTCTTTAGAATGTAGTTGTTTCTAGATGTTTCCATAAGATTGCTGACTGCCATTTTATTGGGAAGTTGAAAAACCTGTTTCATTTTTCCACTCCTTTCTGTTGACTTAAATCTTGACCAAATTTTATAACACAGCATGCATGTATCTGCAAACATTTACTTCTCTGTTGTAAAAAGAAACTTCATTTTGCTTCCTTTGCCTTCCCTAACTTATCCAAGATGAGAGGGGAATAATCAGGATTAAAATTATTCTGAATCTACCTAATTGATAGATATTTCTTGTTGCCAACTAGTGTATTGAAAGTCTATGAATCCTGGTATTTAATCCTGACATTAAGTGATGTTAAGTTACTTTAACTTTTTTATCTTCTTTATCAGATCATTCCCCTCTTTTACTATTTTTTGAGATTTATTAACCTTTTGAAGATGTAAATGAATAAACAAATTCAAAACATTAGTGTTAATTCAGGGAAAACCAGATCATTTTCAGGTTTTCAGTGATGATCTTATGGTATTATTCATATTTAACCCACAAAAGAAAGAAATATTTATAGTAAAGATACAGCTTTATCTTGTGCCTACCACAGATTCTAGATAGAAAACTCAAACTATCTTATCAGGAATTTTATCAGTCTTTAGCTTTTCCTTTATTGTAACCAATTTTGATGCTATTTTTGATATGAATGAATGTGGTAACACAGTAAACATATAAAGGCAAGGTTCTAATATTCTATCTTGACAGCAGTGATAAAAACTGGGAGGCTATGCCTCATTGTTTAGTGACAAAATTAATGACTATTAATATCCATCTTTCTCTTCACCTTTCCTAGCATCTACATTCTTGAGTAGTATGGACTGAAAATTAAACTTAAAAATTAAGCATTACACAGAGACATAAAAGAATACTTTTTAGCACGTTCTGGATTGTAATTTTAACAAATTAGCCATTTAGTTTAAAGTCTTTTTTTAAAGCATCCAAGGGGCATGGGGGTCAACAGCACCTATTGCTATTATTATGTGATGAGATTGCAACAATCCAAATTATTGGTACCACTGGTTTTGTAGAAAAGCTGAAGTCCATAGTCTCAACCTCTATAACTAACCAATGCTTTCAGTTTTAGTAACTTCAAAGACCTTATATTGTTTTTTCTAACCTATACGCTCCTATTGAACAGACTCATTCAAAAATCTGACTTTCAGATTTTAATGGATAGCCAAAGATGGCATAAGTCTTAATACCACTTCAGTTAAGAAAAATCCATCCTTAGGTAAGGATCCTTTTGATTCTTTGATATGTAAGAGTTTGTGTTACTCTTGTTGTGAAGAAAGCTGTGATGTCTTCTAGCTTGTACTAAATCCATCCATGTAAAATTTACTGAATTACCTGATGTCTGTTAGCCTATGGTGAATTTAACTTTGACATCATTTTTGCTAGAAATGTGTTATTACATGATACATTATCCTTTGTAAATCTTCACTGAAGGGTTTGTTTTATCTTCTATTTTTGTACTCATTCACAGTAAGATTAGGAGTCTCTAGGTTAAAATGATAAAAGAAAAAAAGATAAATGAAAAAGGAAAATGTCATAAGAAAATATGGAAAACGTAGGAAAATATGTGTGATTTTGTGTTCTTACTATTAGTAGATTGTTGCTATTTGGTGGGCTAGCATGAAACAAAAAATTAGGTTGGGGTTGAAAATTAGGGGAGATATTTGTGGTCCCTACATGGGCAGAGGAGGTTAGTCCATCCTTTTTTACCAGTGAAGAGAGTAAGAATCTCCTTTCAAGGGTGATACCAAGCAACAAATTATGCTGCTGCTTAGCTATCTTTTGAAGAGTCTGTCCTTTTCATGGATTATGGAAGGAGCGTAAACATATTAACCTTCTGTGTGTAAAGTTAATCATTGTGAATATCCCCACAAAATCTAGCTGGCCTGTTGGCCACTCTTTAAAAATCAGATGAATTATAGCTGTGCCAACGTATGGGAAATTCCTAGAGAATCCCAAAACTCAAGGTAGCCTTTTATGGCAACTACTTGATGGAATAATTAGGAAAAACAGCTATTGCTTGTTCAAGTCCTCTAAATAACATCTGTATCTGAACAGCTGAACGTTCCATAGCCACTACGTCAACTCACCTTGTTTCCATGATTGCTTTTCCCAGTTGTTCCATAATTTTCTCAAAATAGGTCTAAGTCACCTCTTCTACAAGATTTAAGCAGAATAGAAAGACTGATATGTTGAATTAAAGCACAGAACCAAAAGTCAGGACAAAGTACTTTTTTCTCTGCCACTGGTTTTCTATGGTCTATTGCAAGTAATTTGGATGTACATATTGTTATTGTTAAAATTACCAGAGTGCTAAGGAGGTGCCATATAAATTGAACCCTTCCTGATACCCTGTCCGTTTTCTGTCATGTTTAGGTATCTTGATAGATTGTAATGGACTACTGGGGACAGGATAATTATTTTTTGTATTAATAATATATTTTTACACTTTTTTTTTCTTAAGCCATATGAATTTTGAAGTTTCGTAATAGACTAAAGGAGGTGTTGATTTATAAAGAATGGAAAATGTCAGGAAACACAAAACTGAAAGTCTCCTGAAAGGCACTTTTCTTATGTACTTGTATTAGATGCTAAATTTCAGTCAAAATTAGCCTGCCTAATCAAAAAAATATACTTTAAAGATCTTTTTGCTTTTTTACTTTAATGTATTTTTGCATTTTTTCTTTTACTTTAAAATTTTACTTTTTACTAGAAAAGAAGCAAGAGAAGGAAATAAAATAAAACACGTACACAATGCTTTCTCCAAATGTACTAGGAGGAAGATGGAACTTTGGGTACCCAATCTATCTTTCAGGGTTCATTTGTATTCGCTGACTGCATAATCAAAAGAGGTGTAAATAAGGAACCATAATGAAACAGAGTGGTTGATTTGCTAGAATCTCACTCTGCCAGGACAAGTGCTGGTTTGAGTTTATCCACAAGCCTGAATAACTAATTATATTCTGGGAAAACATTCTGAGATGGGAGCTGAGAACAGAGTGAAAATTTCGGGTGGATACTGATAATGTACTTTTGTTTCCAATTCTGTTACCAATTACTGTAGTCTGTGTTTTGCTGGAATAAAAAAAAATACTCTATTTTTGTCTAGTAATAAGTGAGGTTTTATAGTGATCTAACAACCCTGGGTACTCAACTTGATCAATATATTCTTGCAGTCCTTACCAAGCAGCATGCATCTTGAAATTCTTGCAGGTTGGTTGCATGATTTCCAGGAAGAAAGCTGATGTCAAGGTTGGCACAAGTGACACTTGATGCCAAGTTTAGGTAAAAGAGTCTCAGCAGATGAAAACAATGTCTTTTGGGCAAATAGCATGCAGTGGGAACACGGCTTATGACTATCTGAATAGGAGTATTAATGCGTTTAGAACTGTGAAAGACAAAAAAGTAAGATTATAATGGGCATATCTGTGAATTTTAGCTAAAAAAAGAGGATGAGAAAAATTCTTCTGATATTTGGATCTTTTTTTACTAGTGATTGAGACTCAGTCTGTACAGTTATTGAAAGGAATCGCTGCAGATACTGGCCATATAAAACTCATTTTGGGGCAGATAGAAAAAGTGGTTTGTTTTGAAGATGGCCCTTATTGTATAACTCTCTTGTATTTGCTTCGTTGTTATTAACTTCTTTTCTTTGACAGTTTGAGCAAAATGTAAATTGCTCAAGCAGACAGATTTTTGAGGACATTTGTATTTAGACTTCCGGAAATAAAGACTGTCTCGTCTTCATGTCAGAAAGGGAAATTTCCCCCATTCTCTTCTAAGGATCTTGTTCCTGGACAACTCACTAGTCCCTACTCAAGTAATGTGACAGTATGTATTTCTTTCTCACTGTWACATTATCTACAGAAGATTATCAAAACACTTAGTTGTAGGTCTCTGTTTGCTCCAAACTGATTTCATGACTCTGAGCTTTTAGTCTTGTCACTTCTCATACCAGCTGATCCAAAAGCTCCAGTTTCAAGTCAGTTCAATCACCATTAAGTTCTCTGTGCAAACCCCAGACCTTCATCTTTGTCAGAGCTGATTTATTGCACTTTGCTTAGCTGCAAAACACAGTGTTAGCAAGATATTCTGTAATTGTGTCCAGTCAGTCATAAGTCTTTCAAGAAGAAAATTTAGGCCCTAAAATGGAAGAATTTTTCTTTATGGATGTTGATTAAAGCCTTGCTTCAGTGATCCTTTAATCTTGGACTATTTGCTATCACTTGAATATTCTGGACTTTCTTCTGTGAAAGTGATGTAGGCAACAATGCCACATACTAATTACCAGTGCAAGGATTTTTTTTATTAGTTGTGCATATGACAATCCAAGTTTTTAAAAAAATTATGAGCTAATGCTATGGGACTGTCACCTTTAACTTGAATTCAGTGCTTACAAAATGTATGGGAATCACCTTTTGAGTCCTGAGGAAGTGATTTTGCATTGTCTACTTCAGTATTTCCTTTTTCATATTTTTTCCTTTATTTCCTTTTAGACAGTTGTGACAACTACCAAAATGACTACTAATACTGTACTAGTAAAATCCTTTCTGAAGGGATTCACATAATGATAGGATAGTTTTATTAAAATAGGTTCCTGGGATAGAAGTTATATTCAATGAGCAGCATTGTCTACTAATAAATGAGGGGAATGATTAGCAGGCTCAAAGAAGCTATTAAAGATTTCTCAGTATATAAATAAATTCAGAACACATCAATTTTCAGTAGAAATGATAAAAGAATTACTGTTGATTGGATTAACTCTTTATAATTCCATGCAGTTTCTCTTTCTTACTTCTGTGCAGATTCTATTCCAATGTAAATCCCTGTAGTATCAATTTCTCATACAGTGGCATTGATTGCCATAATTAGTGTTGAGGTTGCGAATGGTTGAAGACATGTGTTCATCTTTAATTTACTTGCTTTTGAAATGTCATATTCAGATAACCTGATCTTGTTGTCATAAGTAAATGTTAAGGAAAGTTAATGGAAGTGGAATATAAGGAAGATTGCTTTCCCCTATCTTTTCCCTTCTGATATGCTATACCACTCTGTTTATCAATGCCTGCAMCAACTGTAGTTGTTTTTCCTAACAGGAATCAGCTTTATCATTTGTTCATCATAGCATAAATCTTAATTCTAGATCTGTGTCCATAAGAGACTTTGTGTGTTCATATTTTTCATTGCTAGCCCCATTAATTCCACTGAATTCTCTTCAAAATTGAGCATGGCTCTGACTCTTTCCAAGAGTGTCTTTCTCTTCCAATAATTCCTCATTAAGTTAAATGGTTCTCAGGGTCCCTCATGTTAAATCTGAAAGAAGAAAAGTTAGTCAGAAAGACCTGTATGTTTTCTAGTCACACCGTTTCAAATGGGCTACAGCCTTGGTCCAGTAATCCAGGATGTACAGGCTGTACCCCTTCAGTTCTGGGTAACTTTTCAGTGTATTGGTTCCTTTTCTGAATTCTTAAGAATGGTTTGTCTCTCTTTCAGTCCAGTTTTTTTACTTCTCTTATTAAGGGTTCTTTCTCCTGTTAGATCAGACTTACCTTGAGGAAAAGAATATTTTTTCTTTTCTTTCCCATACTTCTTGGTATTTCTGATCTTCTGCAAAGTTACTTCTCAGATATGATTTATTTAATACTTACCAGTCTTATCTATTTATCTACTGCTTCCCACCTATGAGAGGTTGTTTATCCTTTATGCTGAACTTTAACTCCAGGATGATGTTTTCCTCATATGTCTCCAAATGCCCTGGTAGTTAGTTCTCAAGAGAACACCAATTATTTTCATTTTCATTTTCATTTTTCTAAGCTTTAGAAAATGGAGCCAAAGGATCTTCTCAAGTTTATGAAGCATGACGGCTTTGCTCACTGTCTTCTAAAGTCATATTTGAAAAAGCCTGTAGAAGCTTTTCTGGAGGTAACTGTGGTAGGTGCTTCATAGACAAAACCATAAAGACAGTAAATAAGCTGAGTATAGAACTATTATTCACAAATCTTGCAACACTAAAACCAGTGGCCACTTACTGAAACTAGTAGGAGATTAGTTTAAAACAGATAAAAGAAAATACTTTTTAAATGCAATTAGTAATAAACTTCTCCATAAACAGGAATTTGTGGAGACAGGGAGTATTAATGGTCCCAAAAGAGATAAGACAAGCTTGTAAGGCAAAAGTTTCATAAGCTGTTGCTAAAGGGCAGAGCAAAGAAGTACCCTCCAACATTCCTAATCCAGGGATTATGAATGCTGTGATGGTATAGGGGAACAGTTCATGTAAAGTAGTAAAGCTCAAATGCTCTCCCATCTCTTGCTGCAAACATTACTGGGCTAGAGGAACTAGTGGTCTAACCCAATGAGACATTTCTTATTTTGACATCTCCCCTGAGCAGTGAACATGGTGAAGACAGTTGTGTCAGGCAGGCTCCTTAGAAGCAGCACTTTCTCTTTCTCAGCAGAAAATCTGCAAAATCTTAGTGACTCTATTTCTCTGCCATTGCCCTAACCTCCTATTCCTTTCATCAAAATAATGTAAACAAAACAACAAACTTCCATTTTTCTCAGGTTYAAGGGAACTTGAAACTGCTTTCCATCACCCTTAAGATCTGTCTCTTTCTCAGCTCCCTGCTCTTCTCAAGAGGTTCCCACTCTTTGCTCATTCAGCAGGCTTACCAGCTGTCATGTTTTTCTTCCTGCCCCAGCCTGTACCCTGTGAGTTTCTCCCAGCTGAACATGTTCARTGACTTTCAGGAAAAGGGCATTTCCCCCAGTCTAAATATAGGGCTCCACCTTATCATGGAGAAGCAGCAGCCAGGACCAAGGAAAGAGGAAGGTCTTGTTCCTTTTCAGCCATCACCCCCTTTAGCAAACACAGAACACAAGATACGTAGTAAACTGTGAACAAACAAAATTAATATTACTTTCTGTCCAAAATACTGTTTTGATCTCAATAGAAAAACATTTAGTCCCTTGTTTACTTTCAGCTGGATTGGTGTGTGTACTATGCACTACTATGTTTCACAATAACATTTTTAAAATTACCATTATTGGGGATAACATTATGTTTAGATCCAGTAAACTATAGCAAAAGAAGATTTTCAGTCTTGAACTTCAAATTCCTTTGTACAAATTTAATTTAAAGTGAGAACAGTGATGAAGTACTTTGGAACTTCTATAAGTAATTAAAAACAAAAAAGTGATCAGAGGTATCAATTCCACACTATCAGGATTGAGAGATAATGAGAAAAAATTGTTCATTTTAGGATGACTTGAATCTACCTGATCTTCAGCTAATGGGTGATTTTCAAAAATCTAACTTGCCACTCAGTAATGAGCACTGCTAAATATGTGTCATGAAAAAGATGTATTAGGTTAGTGTTTGAGAACATAAGCTTTGTAAAAACAAACAAACAAAAAAACCCCAAACCCACAACTTAGAGCAAGTGACATTGTAAGACGGTAGTCATCTTCAATGGGAAAGTTGTGCAGCATTTTCTAATAGGTTATGTGCAGTTACCATGCGTTTAGAGCACACCTCTGTCTCTGCATTGCAAAACCTCAGAACATGTAGTAACATTTGCCAAATATTACCGTGTGGTAACACTTTGTAAATGCTTATGTTTAAGCGATGACCACTAAACTGGAATCAGCATCATAAGGTGTAGATCACAAAATGCAGCCACTCAAGTTTTTAGGGAAGTAGCTTCTAAGGACTCAGTAAATGTAAGCAAGTTCATATAGGAGAAAGATAGTTTGATTCAGAAACTAGCTTGCAAATATGTTGCACTATGAGAAAGGTGGTACAAAACCAGGTTTTCCATTGCAAAAAGAATACCAGGAACAAAAATTAGGAGGAATCTTTTGAATCCTCTTTTCTAAATGGAAAAGAAAGTRTATAGGGAAGAATGCACATGTATGTGTATGATTTTACCTGCCAGAAAGGATTAGGAAAATATGGCCTTTTATTATAAATGGATTTATAATGTGTTATAAATAGATTTATAATTTATAATAAATTATAAATGGAGTCTGGTATAAACATTCAGGAACATAACTTTCTTTTGCTTTATATGCTCACACATTCCGCCCCCCCCCCCACATATCTGAAACTAAAATTTCTGTACAGGAAAAAGTTTGTCTGAATGTGAAAAACTATATTTATTCATTTTTTCCTTTGTCCTTTCCCCCTCACTCTATAAATTATTGCTCTGTTTTTATCCCAGCCTTACAAGGACAAGGCTGATATGTGAAAATCTGAACACAATCTTCAGTTAAAGACCACTACTTTGTAAGAAGTAGATTATTCTTATCCCCTGGATATGTGTCTGTTTTTATTTAATTTCTTTTTGAGATGCTAAGCACAGAAAATGTGTGTTCTGGAAGAACTTCAGTGAAAATGCTGAACATTCACAGCTGTCATTGGCTTTTTGGTGGCTGTCACTGCTCACTTTTATTAAAAATTAGGGCTCTACTCTCTGCTTAGTTTTGTGTCTAAAGTGTATGCATACTTATTTATTTTAAGATATGGTCACTGCCGACAGTTACGTACATGCTTAACAGTAAGCACTTGGTCAAATGCACAGAACTGGAGCCCTAAGAAAGGTCTTGTGATCATTTAGAAGTCACAATCTGAGCTGTCTAGATGAACATATCGACTCTGCTGGTTCAGTTACAAACAATAAGGTTTTGAAGAATCTTAAATTCAGGTAATAACCAAAGAGTTGTAATTATATTTCTTAGATGATATCTGTAGGTTTTTTTCAATTTAAAGACAGAAGTATGTATTTTATATGGTACTTTATAAAGCAGTTAATAATGTTTTGAAGGACCATAATACCTGAAAGTGTAGTATTTAACCATGCTCTCTTCAATGTTTAGAAAAAAATTCAAATCTCTAATTCTTTTTTCTGCAGTTTTTAAAATGTTGTGCACTGGATATAGACTTTATTTATATATTAAGTCTGTATCAACTTTTAGTTTCTTTTAATTCCACTCTTATTGTCAATTTTCAAGTATGCTACAATTAAAAAGGTATTTATCTTACTTTGTATGTTTTTTCCTGGAAGAATATTCTTTCAAACTAACACCAGAAAAACTAGCAGTCACCATTACAAATAATTAGCTTTTGTAATTTACATATGAACCACATATACTGAGTATGAAACCTGTCATTGCATGGGTGATGAGAAAAATGTTGAACAAATGTATTTGAAATAACTAGAATTAAGAACACATGACTAAGGTTGTATAGCCTAATATACTAAGAACAATTTTTGATTGCTTATTTGAATTGACAGTCCAGACCCTGATACATTATTAATGCTCATCATGCTAATTTATTATGCTGTAGGGTTTTTACAATATTATATATCCCTATGAAAGAATTGATGAAGAAACCAAAATTTTTCATTATTTTGTAGTGAATATATTATCATATAGAAATTTTTGCAATGGGACCTTATCCAAATTGTAGTCTTAACAGATGGGATCTTGTTGGGGTTCCACATATTTCGTTATTTAGGACTTTAGTAAACAGTGATTTTATCCAGTCTGTGATTGGAACAGATGTGATCTTATCAGGGTTCCACTTTTTTTCAGGAGCATAAAATTGCCATGATTTGCTGTACAGTGCTATAGTTTACTTTTTGTGCTTTTAGAACCAGAGTCCTTTTTAGCCAGAATTTGCCCTTGGGTCCTAAAAACATCATAATAGGGAGTTAATGTTTTATTCTCTATTAATCCCATTAAATCCTTTTAATATTAGAGCATGTGTTGCTTTATAGCATTAAGTAGTGTCTTGCACTCAACAGTATTTTCACAGTTTATGACACTGCTTAGGGCATTAACAAACAGCTGTTTGAATTAAATGAGCAGTTAAGGACCCCGTTCATTAACTCAAAAGTTTCATGTATTTTTAATTCCTTAAATCTAATGGTATTATCACCCTCCAAGAAATCTATCTTTGATTATAATTTGCTGTGACCAGTATCAGTTTGGGTGAGATGAAAGAGATTATTTTTTGGACTATAAGCCCTATCGGTGGTTAATATCTCCAGTGAATCTGAACTGTCTTATAACAGTTTTAATCTTTTGGGATATAAAACTTTTAAAGTTGTTTACAGCAGTTGTGTTAAGATTTCTTCCAATTTTGTTTACTGATGACTTCATTTAGCTAATGTAAAGAGGCAGTTGGAACAGAATTATTTGCATTTGAAATGGCACTATCAGAGGTTTCTGACTGACTCATTTAAAAAAAGAAAAAGAAAAAGAAAATTGTATTTGGACAGTGACAGAGTATATAATGGAGTCCTATGTATCAAGTGTACATAGGCATTTCATATATTATTCAAGATATAGATCTGTACGTCTTCATTCTACTTAGATAATAAACTGTTCAGCCTTTCACTTGAACTTGTATTCCATGTGGTCTTTATTATGAAACAGCAATACTGTAAAGAGATGTTTTGAGCTGAGGCAGATTTGTCATTGTATAGCTTTAATTTGGGGGAAAAAATCCCACTTTTTTTGTAAACATGTATGGGTTTGCCTGTGTGCACATAGTCAAGATTAATATTGTTTTAGTACATAGCTTTAATGTATTTTAGAATTACGTACTTTAGCCCAAGTTCTGCACCTTCAGTAGAATTATCCATGTCCACTAAATTAAGCATGTGCCTAGATGTCTGTGGAAGATGACCTGGTTGTGTGAAGCTTTTTATTCTTTTCTAATTCCTACCTGCTAGTTCTCTAAAACATTCCTGGTTGTTTAGCTTCAGAAAACCAGAAATTTCCAATGAAGTTTTCACTGAAAAGAAAATATTTAAAACATGCAAAATTTCCTGCTAGGTTTTAATGTAATTTTATTGTTTATTTAGGCTTCAGCCCAGGAAGCTCCTTTAATACATGCTCAGTTTTAAGCGTGATAAGGATCTCTCACACTGAATAGTAGCATTGTTTAGTATAGTATTTATTTCACTCCAAGGATATGTTAAACACTTTTTTATAAACTGGGATAAGAGACTGTCTGTAGTATCTATGATGGCTGAACTGTGCTTTTTCTTGAAAACAAAATGACCATGAACGTGTGCCACTCAGTTATGACTCTTTTCTTCTTATCAAATCATCCAATTCCAGTATTTGAGTTTAGTACTTGAGTCTTTAGTAAGTGTACGTCTCCTCAGAAGAATTCTCAGAACATTTGGATGCAGATTCAAGTTGGTCTTTGTAATAGCCAAAT
Source organism: Apteryx rowi (assembly GCF_003343035.1). Classification (NCBI taxonomy): domain Eukaryota; kingdom Metazoa; phylum Chordata; class Aves; order Apterygiformes; family Apterygidae; genus Apteryx; species Apteryx rowi. Next base: position 466,146 of record NW_020449997.1, read on the forward strand.
CACTCAATGCAATTATCCATAGAGATTTCAGCCAGGAAGGCTGGAATATTCACAGAGAATGAAGGACAGTCCAGGGGATCTTATCATGCGAGGGGATAAATACAGAATAACCTGGTTATAACTCAAAGCACTTCAGACCAGCCTTCAAACCTGAACCTTGTTTTTGGATCTTCTTATTGTATAAATCATGGAAGACCACATCATATGGTAAACAATAAAAATAAGACTTAAAGTTCTTAAAAGGAGTTCGTATCCTAATGACTTTGGAAGAGGAAATTTTGCAATCTTTATATACATGTAGATGAACGGTGTAGGAATTTAGATTTGCTCCACCTTTTTCAGACCAAGCAATAGCTCTGTTCTCTGCCTACATGAACAGGTTGCAGAATTGTTTTCTCTCAAAGCCAAGTTAATGGATGCCACAATGCTAGGATGGCCAGACAGCCCTCTCTATACCTCTTCTCCCTTTCCTCTCCTCATTAGAATGGATTCCCTGGGAAGAAGCACTGGTAGTTCTAGTTATCCATTCCTGTGAAGACTGCTGTGCACTTATTGATATTATATTTGTTGCTAGATAGTCCATCTGTGAATTACAGTCCAGATAGTTTCAGCTTGTCTGGCTCTTGAAAATTTTTCTAAAATCAAACAAATTATTTAGAATACTAATATCAACATGTTGTACTTCCAGAAAGAAATGTGCTGATCCAGTACAGTAAAGGGTTTGACTGAAATATACACATAAAAGCATACAGTTTCACCCTTTCATCTACATTGATCTCATGGATTCTTTAGACTCAAACATGCTGAGAGTTAAGATGATGACTATGTGCCTGTGTACATTTTGAAGAGTATACACAAAGGAGGTGGGGTTGAATCTTTCACCCAGTATTGCATTTATGTTTTAGCTTTATAAGAAACTCACAKTGAAGTGAATATTATAAATTGAATTGGTTTATTATCAAATTAATGTTTCTTAAAAATATGATTTATTAAGTTATACCAGTCTATCTTTAGATAGTGTGGACAGGAAAAGTCATGTAGACAAAAAAAAAAAAAAAAGTGCTAAGACCTACTAGATGTATTGACTAAGAAACTTAAAGGCAGAGAGAAAAAAAATGACCTAATCACCTGCATCACTATATGATATATGAAGTCTGGTCACCATGAATATGGTGTGTGTTATAGACTGGAAATAGGTAATTCACCCTGAGGAAAAGATAAAACATTTTTGCAGTTCAGAAAGCTGGTTGTCTTAAACAACAGAATTGAGACAGGTGCAGTTTTAAAAGCACACTGATCATGTGAAAAGATGGAGGGACTAGACTTCCAAAGTAGCTGAGATATCCATAACCTATATTGATATGGGTAAACTAGAATTGCAGACAAGAGACAGGTTTCATCTCCTTTTTTCCTTAAGAGCAGCACTTTTCTCTACCTTTACAAAGTCTAGAGTTTTCCATAGAATTTTAACCTTCCAGTCAGTATCACTTTAGATCGTTCTTTAGACCTACCCATGTATAGATCTAAACTTTTTATAGTTCTGAAGTGGTTTTTGAGATACCCATCTTAGCTAGAAGAATGGTTGAGTTAGAAATTCTTTCCCTGGAATATTAATAATGAATTTTCTTGAACATGAGTTGGGGCTAAGAAACATTTTTTGTATCAAAGATTAATTCTAGAAGCAAAAAGATGACTAAAAATGTCCTCTGCCACACTAAGGTTAGTTGCAATGCAAGGAGGAATTCTGGCATATTTAGGACTTCTGCCGAGCTCTTACAGTTTAATTCAGAAATATGTTATTCATACTTTCCATCTAGTATTGAAAATTAAAGAAGACTCCATGTTCTTGGGATTTTGCAGTAAAAGCTTTCTTCTTTCAAAATCATATAATCATATGAAAATCATGGAAGTATTGTATCTTTCATTTCAATGAATCAGTAACATAGCCATCTAGTCATCTGTTCAGGCATCTTCCAAATTCTGCAAGCTGGACACTCAAATGTTTCTGATATACGTATGCTTGGTGTAGCATCCCAGTGACTGTGACGGAAGAATTAACTACTTTGTGGCTTTGCGTATGTTTATATGGATTTCCCCCTCCCCAATACCAGTATAAAAAATGAAGTATCAGGTTTATCAAGAATAGAAAAAAATTATCTGTGCTATCTCTGAAGATGTCCTTCCCTGGAATAACAAGGTTCTGGTTCAGCTGTTAACTGAGGAAAAAGATTAGGCTATTAGTTGGAAGTCAGAGCTTGGTTTCATAAAATCCTTTGCTCTGCATGGTGATTGTTCTGCTTAGTCTCAGTTTTTAATTTTCCTTTCCCATACAGAGAAAAGGTATATTGTAAGAGCACCAAACACAGGTTTTTCAAAGGCAGAGTTGCAAGTATCATGCCTCAGTTGGTAAGTTTGATCTGTCTGCAGCATGGACAAAGCATAGACCCGTAGTCATGGATCTAAGGATCTCAGTATTCTAAGTTTTCAGGTAGTGATAGGAAACTTTTCAGCTCTTGGGACTCAGCAGAATTTCCCTAATCTTCTCAGTCAAATTCACCTATAATGAGCTCAGTCTCAGTTTTTGAAGATAAGTATTTGCTAGACAAGGAAATTGGCATCCTTTTTTGAATTCTTAAATGTGAGCTTGTGCTGCAAAATTATGTTTTCATAATGGACCAACTGCACAGTTCACAGAACTACAGAATCTTATTTTTAAATTCTTTTAGCCCTTACATTTGTGAAAAAAGGTTAAATTCACAAATTCTAAACGTTCCAAGACCGGAAGGCAGATCAAAAGAACATGATTCTTAATGTTTTTTAAATTCTTTTAAACCTTTCTTGAAGATATCTGTTTACGTTTTTTCAAGATTTGACATTGCCTCTACTGGCAAGGAAAGGAGACTTGCTTGAGAAGCCCTGTTGTTCAAGAGGACTTTAGAATTTAAGGATTCATTCTTTGTATGATCCAAAATTGATGCAAAAGTGCTTTCATAACAAGAAAAAATTTTATAGGGGGATTCCTTAGAAAAAATGCTCCAAATGAAATGGCTGAAGTGGCTTTTATTAAAGACTGGAAAGATTAAACATCAGCAGTATTCATGCCCTTATTTAATATTGTTTAATAACTTGTTAAACTCCAAAAGGAGAATAATTAAAGTCAACGAAAAGAAAATATCCTGTTTGTTGCACACAAGACTGTGTAGACTTCATGAAACTGGCAGGCAAACCATGCTGACAAAATCAGTGCCAGTCATCATTTCTGACTCAAATCCTAGATTTCCAATCCATTTGTGTCCCATATTTACCATCTAAAGTTATGTTAGTCAGAAAAACAGACAAGTTTAATTGCCCATTCTACCTCCAAACTGCATTTTAAGAAGAATTTCTAGACTTCACATGAAGATTAATTTTTTGTCATTTTAACTGCAAATAGCCATGATTTAAGAACTGTTTTTCTCAGAGGTCGAACCTGGACCTGCAAACAACCCAGATTAGAAGTAAATCTAGCCCTTCCTACAACAAGTCAGTATGACACTGAGATTCTTTAAAGTGATACAGCTGTCTATACAAATATGTAACTTTCCTGCCATGAATATACTTGCATTTCAAGAACTTGTTATTTTCAAAAGAAAAAAAAGTTACACCTCTGTCTTTCCTTTCCGTAAAGAGATACTCCCTGTTCTCAGTCATATCACTAAAAACTATGTTAAACTTTTTGTAGCTGGAAGATACAAGTCTTCAGCATCAACCTTGAGGCCATGGTAGTTCTTTCTACTGCAAGAGTAGTTATAACCATCCCTCATGGGAAATCAGTCTTCCTTCATCATACCTTTGCACAGCACTAATCTACTGATTTGGTATCTTGTGTTGATGATGTCTTGGGACAGTGATTCTGCAGTCATTATTTAATTAATAATCATCAGATCTGGGGATTACACTGCCTGCTACTCCCATCAAAAATAGGAATATGAGAAGGAAAAGAAAGTCTGTTTACCAGCAATTGCTAGATTTGGTATACTTTGGTTCTTGCAGATCCACACATCCCACACATCCCGTTTTCCTTCTCTTAGAATCTTCTAGATTTTGTTGATTATTGGAAGGAAAAAAGACTGCCTGGTTTACTTGTTTCATTTGTATATATATGATATGCTCACATTGTTAAAAAAAAGCTTATTCTTTGAGAAGCAAGAGACAAACCTTTAGAGCTGTGGGTCTGCAGAGCAGCAGTTAGGAGGAGCACTTATTGCTGTACCTAAATGGGCCAAATATCAGAAGATGTTTTTCACATCACTATTTGATCAACTCAAACTGGCAGCAATATCTTCTGTTCACTAAACAGTTTACTTGTAACAAAGCCCCTTTATCTGTAACACACATTAAAAAAAACTGTGAAGAGGTGCCCCTCTGTTTATAATACTGTTTATAATGTTATGCTCTCGGTAGAATCTTATCCCAGAAAAAGAAAATTTGCACTAGAGGAATAACAAAAGCCATTTGTAAAGTAACAAAGCTCAGGTTTAATGTGGTGGAAGCACAGAAACCATCTTGTGTACAAGCAAAAAAATAGACACTTAGAATAGAAGATAGTATTGTCAATGGGTTGGTACAAAAAGTGTTCTTTTTTTGTTTGTATGTTATGTTTATTGGGTACTAGAATGTTAAATAAGCATAGTGAAAAGAAAAAGGAAGATAAGAACAGAGTAAGAACCAAAAAGCTATGAGTCTAAATAAGTAGGGCCAGGGATGTCTGAACAGAAGGAAATTATTTCAGAGAATATTTTGAGCAGTAGCTACGTCATTCTAGACATGATCTGATTATATTCTGTTGTTAATAATGAAAGTAGAGGGTTCCTGCATAGCATGGGCAGTATATTTTAACTAAAAGTTTTATTAGAATATTAAGTGAATAATCTGTTCTTTCCCCCAAAATATGAGGAAATGCAAGAGAGAGTGTTTTAAAAATTCATACTATCCCTGATTATGGTAAAGGACATGCAATATTGGATGGTAAGGTTCAGCGGCTGCCATTATGCTGTCATTAGCCAGACATTTGTTATCAATGAAGTGCTGCAGAACTATTGTTCCAAGGCTGTTGCTGTAAAATCATAGTGCATTGTAGTTTGTTGGAGGTTAGTAGCACTTGTTAATTTGATCAAGGCTGAAGTTTACGGAGGATAAAGTAAACAATGCAAACTGCAGACACCATCAGTTTCCTATGGGCAGTGAAGTGTAGTTTGTTCCATTTACACTTCACAACAACATCTGATGGGCTTTTGTCAGTGCTGCACAGAGTAATTAAACCTGAAATCAATAGCAGGCATTTGTCATGTTTACAGCCACTCTTTCTGCTGGGTTAAACTCATCAGTTTAGTGCCATTCTGTTTTACTGCAGAGACACGCTCCATTATTTCTTCAGGTACAGTTGAGATATTCAGTTACATGCCCAATAGTTTGGATACGACAGTAAGATTAAAAGGGGCAGGCAAAGGGACAGTTTTTGTAATTTATTCACTGATTTCCTTAAACGGTGTTGGATTTCCATTTTCTTCCACCTACCCTTTTATGAAACCCTTTATGCCCTAGAATAATGCATTCCCATTGTCCAATAGTGGTAGTGAAGGCAGCATTAAAATTGTATATAAGTTGACGCAGAATGTAACTTTACTCCAATCACAGGTTACTGCACTGAACTAGTAAAAATATAGTGTACTAGCTTCATGAGAGCAGTTCAAAGCTATGGTTTACATATTGATCTTCTTTGTAGTTCTTTTCAAATAAAACGGACCCTTCTGGTTTTGTTCAGTTTAATTCAGATATTCCTGCCTATATTCCTCTCCAGCCTTCCTTTTTCTGTTCTCTTGGATATTCTTTTTTCTTTTTTTCCCTCAATTTTCTAAATTATGGGGTCAGATCATCCTGAATTTTATGGCAAAGTTTTCAGTTCAGTGGTAATCTCATTAGTCTTTGGACATGAAATCTGAGAGAGGCTTTGAGGAAACTGAACATTTATACATTTACTACTTAGAGATATTATATGATTTTAATATGATTTCTAGTAGCCCATTTTATAAACAGTCCTTGCCTAATGGTATCTGCTAAACTTTTTATTGTTGCTTTGTAGGCAGCCTTGAAATAGTGGTATGTTTATGCATGTCTAAGGCCTTTGGTGGGATCTTAAAAGTAAGAGTGAAGTTTGACAGATTGGATGTGCCATTACTCTTAGACTGGAGTGGTGTTCCCTGTGTTGCTGGTGGCTCAAATGCTTGTAAACTGTCTTAAAAACTGCTAGAGAGTAAGGAAAAAAAAAATCTTCCTCTTGCATATGTGCAATTTTAAATTCTAATAATTATATTTAGGATTAATTAAATATTTTCCCAGTTTGTCCAGAGCACCAAGGTTTCCTTCTAAAGACTTCTTACGTGGGATATTTAGATCAGTAGCAGGAAATTATTTCAATTAGAGTGATCTAAACTTTATAGAACTTTCATCTCAAATGATTACAAAATGCCTTGCAAACTGTCACAATTTATACACAGCTTGCTTTATCCACTACTGAAATGCAGCCACCCTGGGTGAAACATAGCAACTATTCAACACTCTACAACAGCTTAGGACTGGAAATTAAGAATCTCTCTGTATTTGTAATTGCAGTGGGAAATTAGGTAGGCTGAATGTAATTACATGAGCTGGAATTTGTCCAGGAGACTGAAGTTAACACACCTATTCTTATGATGAGTTCCCTGGGATTGGTAATGACCGATTTGGGTAGGACCTTCCATTTATACCTCATCCAAAAGAAAACTCCTACAAGGATACAATGCCCCCAACACCTTTCTTGTGCATTGCTACTGCATTGCTATGAAGGAATGAATAGAGTTAGCCTGTAGTCATATGACAGTGTGACGTGCACTTGAGATTAGCACTTACAAAGCTCAGAAAAGGWATTATTCAGTTAACATTTATATTTTTCTTTTCAAAATATAATTTTCTTTCTTTTCTGTGTGAGTAAGGTTAGCTATGTAATGAAAGAGAGGAAATGTATAATGCAAGAATGATGGAACATTTGTGTATCTGTAAGGCCTTCTGTGAGAATTGCATGATATTTCTTAGACTTTTGGCTGAGGGCTAGAAAAGATTAAGTTTACTTAATTGTCCTCTTTGTATTTCTTTTTATTGTCAGTGTAGAATGAGAGGCTTTATATTAAAGCTGTTTTGTGTAGTGTGCATTTCAATTCATATAATAGGCACCTATAGAAGCTAAACAATCTAAATTAGTAAGTGACATGATTATGTGTGGCCAATCCTGATGAGGTATGAACTAGAAAATGTGGAAGACAATATTCTGCCTGTGTTGAATTGGCTAGCTATTTCAGTTATATGTGCTTTAAATGTTTAGCTCCAAATCATGTAGAGCACAATCTCACTTTACTAATATGTGGGACTTCTCTTAAGAAGAAGAAATGACATAGTACAAAATATATCATGTTGGACTTGGCCACAGATGAGAGGAAATATCACACTCAGTTGTGTCTCATCTAAAATTCAGTGTTGGTTACACTCTTAGATCCAGCTTCATCACTGTGATCCATGTATCTACCCTCTTTCAGTCTAGTTTTGGGATTGAGGCACTGGATGGGCCCTCAAGGTATACAAGTTCTGTTCTCAACTATACAGTATGTGTAAAGATTAATTTGATTGTGCTTAAATAAATGTTGATAAATGTGGATAAATCTATCTTTTCTCTTTAGTTGCACAGACAGAAATCCTCTGTCATTCTCTTTCTTTACAGTCTTTCGTAAAGGTCAGAAAGTCTTATGAGCTCATGAAATATATGCTAAAATACTAACTTTAAAAGGGCTATAAAGTCATGCTGGAGTTGATCAGAACTGCATATTTCTCAAAATGATTTTTTGCTAATCAGAAGACAGTTGAGCACTGTTGAAACAAATCAGGAACTGTGAGTAGGTTTCTTAAAATTCTGCAGATAAGATAGAGACAAGTGAGAAGGATGAGAAGACTTTATCACACCTTCTCTTAACTCCGAAGCTCAATTTTTTTCTGGGTTTTACATTTGACAGTAGAGTCATATGACTGTTGTGAAAAACTGTAACATGCTACACTAGGTACTATTTTAGAAAGTACTACTCTACTGTCCTGCAGAAGATTTTTGATGATAGTTGATCGTGCAAAAGCAGAAGGTTTTGGGGAGGTGAAGAGGTTATTTGCCTGTAGTATTATTCCATGAATATAAGGCTTTTAGACGTTCCTGCTCACTCCTTTTCCTCAAAGGTAGTTATTTTCCCCAAGTGTTCATGGTAAAGAACTGGGAACAGCTGACTTACAGGGGATTTTTATGTGATACCATACTAGATAATACTATGCATTTTTAAGGTATTTTTTGTTAAGTTCCAAACATGTAATAATCCCCCAAAATGTATTGATTTTCAAAGGCAATAAACTCTATGAACAGTTGGGACATGTAAAATGAACCAAAATGATCCCACTGAATTGCATAGCAAAAATGATTGTAGTGGTTATTTTCAGTGGTTAAATTAAAATATTAGATTATGGAAGGAAGAGTTTGGAGATAGAAGAGGTGAGGGTATCATCTTAATCAGATAGTATAGATAGCACCGGAATAAACTGGTGGGTTTTGAATGCCATGTGAAGAATAAGCTATTAAGCTCCTTAATTGTACTACAAACAATGAACAAATTGTTTGGTTACAATTTTGTTATTGAAGTTTTAATATGTCATTGTTTTGATATGAATATAAAATATAACACATTTTTCTTATACATTTGCATAATAATATATATATTAGAAATGTTGTTCTATAAGATAAACACATGAAAACTCATGTGTCTTAAAATGCTGTCTGCAGACAACAGTCAAATTTTATTTGTCCCTAGATTCTTTAGCACCTTTCTTTGGTTTTATATAATCTGTACTGTGCTATTATGTAAAGTATGTCACCAAATACATTGTATTTCAAATATTAGTGTTAGAGATTTTAACAGTGTTCTGAATATGAAAAAATATAGAGTGATAGTCAAAACAGAAGCCAAACTTTTAATTTCATGTCCTGCTCTTCTTCATGCTTATCACATAAGAGTGTAGGATGGAGGTGCTTGTTGCAATTTCTGTTGTTGTGGTTTCTGTTGTTCTGCATGGCAAGCACTGAGAACACATGTGATTGCCACAGATATTTCTGGGATATCATTTTGTTCATAGGTCTCCTGTTTTTTCTTCAACAACAGCCACTGAATTCCTTGTGTCTAATGTATTTTTAGTGCTGTATTTATACATTTTGACATTCATATCTGATAGTGTTTCTGAAAATAAGATTTTGCTTTTAAGCCACTTGTAAAGGTCAGATACTTCTGATTGACTTAGACCTGTCCTTGAGAATCTGGATGAGAATCACATAGCAGGCAGGTATCCTGTCTGTTGTTCTTTTAAATCCCACATTTATAGCGGAAAGGAATCATGCTGATGGAATTTGTCTTGAAGGGTTGATTCTCTAATTCAGGCATGGCTCAAGAAAAATCCCTCTTCACCTCACAGTGTGCTTGTCCACCACTAGCACAGACTCCTGATAACAAACTTTTTGAGATTGTGCTACAAATACATTTTGAAAGGGTCTGGCATCAGGTCCCCTTTTTCTCACATTTTATCTCACCTGACCTCCTCACCTGTCATGGCAACTAAACTTTGACTCCTTAGTGGTATCATATATGATGTGTATCATATCCTGTTTTAACTTTGGTTATGACAGTCATTCCATGAGCATCATAGATCTCCAAAGCTTATACCCATGTCTCTTTCTGGCATCAACTGTTAGGAGGCCAACGACCAGAAATCTATTACTTCTGGTTATTAAAGATAATTTGTACTGTACAGAGACCTCATCTCTTCCTACTGGGGGGTAGGTGACATGAGATTTTGATTGTCCACCATTAAAAATGGACTTTGGAAGAGCGGCACTCTAGTACTAAGTGATCTGATATTTTGATGATCAGTCTGTTGTCCAGATGGGAGAACAAGAACACTTTATGTCCAAGAGGAGCAACCAGAATAGTCAGCACCTCGGTGAAGGTTCTTGGGTTTGTAAAGAGGCCATACAGGGTCCTGCTCTGGTCCTGATCCACTGTGAACCACAGATTGTTTCACTATCCTGATTGAGGTACAAAGAAAAAGCCGTCAGTTTTGATAGCTGGAGTAACTGAGGCTGACACAACTATCTTGAACTTTAACCCACAGATGAAGGCATTCAATTTTAGGTACATGAGCATGTACATGAGGTATGAGTGGCTAGCCTCATTTTTATTATAGTATTAGAAATGCTGCAGTAAAATCTTTTCCCCTTGGCATGTAAAAGAAACAGTTCTTCCAAAGTGAGCAAAGAGTCTAACTCTTGCTGAAGCAGAATCACATGTGACAGGTCCCTGATAAGGAATCAGGCAATGAAACCCTCAGACTTTCATGACTCAACTGCTGTAGCTGATGTCCCTCTGGATACAAAGTCTCTGTCCTAAATTTTTTCTCATGATCGTTCCTGAGTTTCACTTAAGTCACAGAATCAGTATTTCTGCTTACTTTTCTGTATGCCATACGTGTAGAACTGGGAGTATTTTCCACTTTCTTGACATCAAGAGAATTCTTTCTTTTTATGCTGAAAAGACAAAATTCTTAAGGTGGTGTGCAAAATGGTTCGTATTAACTGCTGACATGGCCATGACATGAAGACATAAACTGGATATGAAATATGTCAAGGCATCTTATGAAATCACCCAAATAGAGCCACTGTCTGTAACTGGAATGCACCCGTCGGAGCTGAAGCTGTATCAGTGGCTTTGTTGAAAAATGTCTCCCTTCTTAATGTCTTCCAAAGCTTTATCCATATTCTTATCAACTACTGCAATAATACCGAGGAAGACTCAAAGCTAATGCAGCATGTGATAGAGTGAGTCTATTTGCTTCAAGAACTTAGTGACTTTTCCTGTGATGACTGTGGAGATGGGGACTTACTGCTTGGAGCATTCGCATTACAAATATACACATCACTCAAAGACAGAAAGATACTATTTTCTGGTCACTGAAGTTCTTTAAGTTTTGTAATCCACTCATAAACACTTTTCATCCTTATTTCTCTCCTTTCCTATGCTTGAAGGATCTCTTTTTTTGTTGGGGTTCTGTAGTTGAGGAGAAAATGACATTGTGTGTAGCTCCCTTTGCTTTGTCTATTCATGTGCTGAGCATGAGACCTCATGGGGTTAGAATGTATTTCTCAAAAAGCTTTACTTGCTGATAGTAGCCTTTTTATCCTAGTGGTTTTGGTTCTGAGATCATTTGTTCTTGGAACCTACTCATTTGTGCTTTTCAGTTGTTGTTCATAAAACTTGGTTTTGGCTTATTCAGAGCCCAAGAATGTAGGTTTCTTTCTCAGGGGACATGCCTGTGACTTTAGTTGTGTTAGCAACATTTGAAACTACAAGAACGGGCAAATTAAACTGGATTACCATTTTTATATAGAACAAGTACAACTACTGTACCATCACTATAGAAAGTGACAGTTCTGAAATGAATGAGCAGTGCTAGAAAACAGAACTGCAATCGGTACAAAAGCAGGGATTTTGGTATCAGAAAAAATAGTTTTCCTTAAAATTCATTATCATTATTACACTTAAATATATGCCTGAGTCCAATGGCAAATAGTTCAAACAGGCTATTAAAACATTATATAAATATTTCCTGAACTGTTGTTTGGGAAAATAACTACATGGATTAAAAAAATGAAAGACTGTGTGTGGATGCATGTTATAGTTACCTGCTTAAAAGTTATGTTGTAACACCCATGTTTCCTGTTTTATACAAAAGAATTCATATTTCATACATCTGTTGAGCTAGTAGGATTTTGTATAATTCTAGAGGGGAAAATTAGCTATGCTCAATTTAAAGTATTTGACATAGTTGTCCTTGTTTGTTTATAGCAGTTATTGTAAAATGTTATTTTGCTTTGAAAAGTTCCAGTCCTTTATTTTTATGTGGGAAAGTGTAAATAGTGTAAATAGTTTGTCTAAAACGTTGTAATTTACATCAACTGTAATTATATTTTCATTTGTACCACTACTGCCTCCGATTTTATGATTTGAAGTTTTGAATACAGTGAATACAGTGAAAATCTAGCAGAAGCGTTTATGACCACCTTGATCCAAGCTGTTGTTCTCTGATGTTGGTATTTATTGGCTCTATTTTYCCCATTAATGTCATTTTTACATGCAGTGGCTAAAAATAGAAGTATTCTGAAGGATTTCTTGTCTTGAAGCTTGACTGTGTTCTACCTTAGATCTGATTTTATCAAGAGAGGAAAATCCTCARTACCTTTAGTTTAGCATTGCATTGCATTATGAGCAATACGCAAATACAAATACATTTAAGGGCATTAGTCCTTCATTGCCTTGGACCCCCTTTTCTGTGTCCTAGATTTTTTTGTAGAAAGGAACTATTCCACACTGGTCTCAGAATTTTTAGGTTAAAAGCAGACTGGATCTTTAACATACTATATCTTGACTCAAAATATGTTAGATTCTACTTTTTTTGACTTCCAACCTTCTCATGTCTTATTTCTTGAATAAATACATTCATTAAATAAAGAATAGTACTGCATAAAGGTACTTGGTATTTCTTATGTCTCCATGCACTTGTTTTGCTTTGTATGTACTGCTTCATTTCCATTGTTTACATGTTGGGGCATTCCTTTTAGTTTTTGTTAGACACTGAAAGTCTTTGTAGAAAGACAGATCTTAAATTTTACTCTAAAGAGGACAAATAAATGTTTCTCCTAATCTCTTGGATGAAGGTTTTCATACACAAAGAGTTTCTGCCAAGGATTCTCTGTAAAAGTGCCCACCACTGGGGAATTTTAAGGCAAGTGAGAATAAGCTGGTCTGTCACGGTTCCAGCCAGCAAGATTTTAATATGATAGAGAGAACCCTGAGGTACAAACAGAATTGTACAGATGACCACAAAATTGTATTGATACAGAGGACAACTATGCTCTTGTTGATCTATTTTTATCTAGAATACAGACCTGTTCTTTTTAAATAACTGAAATTTTGGTGGTGTCCTGTTATGTTAGAGCCATAATATATTCTCTGCTTAAAATTTGACTTGCTCAATTTTTAAATGTGCAGGGCATTTCTGATTTTGTTATTAAGAAAGGCAACAGAGTTGATACAAAATGTAATTACTTTTTAAAACTGTTTATTAAAAAATTTTTTAGGTTTTGGTCAGTTTTTCATTACATGTTTAATTTTGTTCAATGAAAGTTTTCTAAAATGCATTTTTGAAAGTTTTAAAAAGTTTTATTCTAAATGGAATAGGGGAGGAGTAGAGATGCATTCTCTACTTAAAAATCTATATTCTTAAAAATAAATATTCTACTGTAAAAGCAGCTTATGGAGAACAGAATTTTTTTATGCTTGCTTTTGAAATGAGATTGAGATTTTCTTCACTGAAATGAAGTTTTCATAATTATTTTTGTTGTATCTTTTTACAAAAAAGAAAAAAAAGTGAAATTTGTTCAGTGGGAATATTTCAATAAGTACTTTAAAAAACAAGTTTAAATCTAATCTTAATTGGAATTTTGCCTACTGGATTTTCAGCAGTAATCAAAGTAAATAGGTCAGCAGTTTTCCATCATCAATTACCATATTTCATAATTCCAGGAGAAATAATTATTAGGATCAAACTATATGCCCATACAGTATGTCTCAGAGGAATTTAATTAATAAAAATTCGGAAACTCAGCTTTTACTATGGATATTTAAATTGACAGGACTACAAAGAAGGCAGTGGTTTAAAAAAATCTCAACCAGGAGGACCACTGGGTGTCACTCATGTGCATTATTGCTATGGCAAAATTCACTGAAACCAAATGGCTTGTCAGTGGACCAAAGTACATAACTCAGTTTGGCCAAAGCACATAGCTACAAAATTTCATTAAGAATGTTTATTTAGAACTAAGTAGAAATACTGATTACCAATATCAAGGGATTTAGTGATTTTCATTTTTCAAAGAATTATAAAAACTTTTGGATGCCACATCTGAAAATTAATCCCTCTAACTATGTAAAAATCTAAACTGGGGAGTTTGCAGAGCCAGAACTAAATGCTAACGTTTTGTCAAAATAAACTATATTATTCTGAAAAATCCAATATATTTTCCATGTTTTATTTAATGATGCAATAAAATATTTTTAAATTTCCAAATAATTAAATCAAAAATTGACACAATTAACTTATGAATCTATCTGCACCCTTCTGTAACTTCAGAGACATACGGAAGCTGCATGGCAGGTGTGTGGAGGTAATGGATATTCTGTTCAATATTACTTTTTACTTTTTGCATGTCTTTTTCACTTTAATCTTTACAGCTATACATTAGAAAGAACATTTAGTTTTGCATTAGCATTTGAATAAGGAGATTTATTATTTATTTGCTTCATCTGCTCTGCATAGTGCCATCAAAATATGCAAAAAATGCAAAAATATTAGTCTTTGTAATGACAAAAAGAAAGTGTGTGTCTAATGACCTTAATAATTAGCCTTTTCCCCTAGTCATACAAACTGTCCACCCCTAAATATATAAGAAAATAGAGGGCCTGTATAATTTTTTAACAGGTCAAAATGAAATAAATAAATGGACATTCCCATAAAGTTTCATCTTTTCTATAATAGCATGAAGGAGAAGTTAGTACTCATGATATGCTCTAAAACTATTGACAGGTATATATAATCAAACTGTGGTGATATAGAAGAAAAATTAATGATTCAGTAATAGGCAAGTAAGTTAGTGTTTAACAATCTAAAACTATGTTATGCAGAAACCAATAATGAAATCGTAAACTGTTTTTTTTCTTTTAGACAAACAATTTAAACTTAAGGTGAGGAGGAGGATGTAGGATTGGAAAAGTTTTTAATTCTATGTACTGTAATTTCAAAAGCTTTTTTATACATTTATCATCAACTGTAATCTGATGTTTGATACTAAATTGCAACCCATTATATTTACAGATTGGCTTTCTTCATCACAAGTAGATTTTCCTAAATTAATGAGTCTGTATGTGGAAGAGTAAACCTAAATTCAGAATTAAAGTTTTAGCCTGTGTTTAGCCTGCTTCTAAGGAATATTCTGATATTACTTGTTTCCAAATTAGTCTAAAAACTGCCCAAATATTGGTTTAAAACTAGGTGTATTTTTCAAAAAAATGTAAGCATCTGTTATGATATAGAGGCATTTTTCTACCAATGACATAGCTCTTTAAAGAATTTGCTTTTTATTTCTTCTGGTCTTTGAATGTCCCTTGCTCCATTAGCATTCAGAGCCAATGAATCTGATGAGCTCCTCCTCAATCAATGCCTGATTCACTGGCATTGTATATCATAATAATTGTTTCTAATTAACTTGTAATAAAGTCTCTTAAAATTATACTTTTATACAGTTAGCATCAAATGCAAGAAGTGTTTGCTCTTCCTTTCCGTTTCATAATGTCTGTTGTCATTCGCATTTTCTGCAACAGCAGTGTTGTTTATTCAATTTCTTTTTGTCTTTGAACTTTAACTTGTGTTCTGCTTGCTTTAATACTTTTTTATTTTTCACTTCTATGGGCTCGCTAATTTGTTCTTATGCCTTCTGAAGCTATATTCCTGACACTGCTGGTGGAGTCAGTGACCCCTACTACCTGAAGGAGTCATGCTTGTACTTCCAGTTCAGTGCTTTGATACCAATCTCTTTCTATGATATCAAGAAAGGAAGGAACTGTGACTTACTTAAGTGACATATCCAAGCTGGTGCCAGCAAATCAGTACTGAGCCCTAACACAATCCTGGCACTGGATGTCATGAAGATCTGTCTTCATCAGTTCATTTTCTTTATCTCTTTATGAGCTGCCAATTCTTCAGTGCCCATCCCAGTGCATTTTTTTTTTTTAGGAGTTATTAAAGAGAATTACCAAGACCTTGAGATTCATCTGGTATTAGTTCAAGACTTAGGAACTTCAGTGTCCAGTACATCCCTTGAATTTACTTATTGATGAAAGTATATGTTTAACATCTATGAGTGGTGCCAAATTCCGGTTTTGCAACATGAAAACATACTAACTGAAAATATGTGGCTTTTTGAAGATCTCAGATATTGTTTTTCTCCTTCTGAACCTTTGTGATCATGACTGACCACAACATTGAATTAAAGGCTAAATTTTAGCGCTAGACAAAGCCCTCTCAAACTAGATTCTTTCAATAATAATAATAATAATAATAATAATAAAAGTCTCTTATCCTCAGAGAGATTAGTTAATTGTCAAGCAGTGCTATTTACGTACAATTCTGTTCAGTGGGAGCATGGCAAATGTTTCAAGCTTCTGATAGACATGAGGAAGGAATTCATTATGTTCTCAAAGGCAGCCAGTTGCCAAAAAGTCTGTAAATGTAGCAATTGACAGACCTGCTATTGGAGCACAGGCAATAAGCTCTGGAGTTTCAGGAAACCATTAGAAGAATAACTCCAGAATAGTCATTTCTGATCTTTCAAAGAAGTTGGACTCCACAGGGTGGGGATCAGTGGCACAAAGTCTAGCTTAAGGCCAGTAACTAGTAGTGTACCCCAGGGGTCAATACTGGGTCCAGTACCGTTCAACTTATTCATCAGTGGCCTGGATGATGGGACGGAGCGCACCCTCAGCAAGTTTGCTAATGATACAAAATGGGAAGAGGTGATTGGTACACCAAATGGTTCAGAGAGACGTGGACAGGCTGGAGAAATGGACAGAGAGGAACCTCATGAAGTTCAGTAAAGGGAAATGTGAAGTGCTCTGCCTGAGCAGGAATAACCCCATACACCAGTACAGTCTGAGGACTCTCCTGCTGAAAAGCAGCTCTGCAGAGAAGGACCTGAGGTTCCTGGTGGATAACAAGTTGACCACAAGCCAGCAGTGTGCCCTTGTGGCCAAGAAGGCCAATGGTATCCTGGGGTGCATCAGGAAGAGTGTTGCCAGCAGGTCGAGGGAGGTGATCCTCCCCATCTACTCAGCCCTGGTGAGGCCACATCTGGAGTACTGTGTCCAGTTCTGAGCTCCCCAGTACAAGAGAGAGATGGAGCTACTGGAGCAAGTCCAAGTACCATGAAAATGTTTAAGGCATTGGATCATCTTTCATGGGAGGAAAGGCTGAGAGAGCTGGGGCAGTTCAACTTGGAGAAAAGAAGGCTTAGAAGGGATCTTATCAATGTGTATAAGTATCTTTAGGAAGGGTGTAAAGAGGATGGAGCCAGACTCTTTTCAGTGGTGCCCAATAGCAGGACAGAGGCAACGGGCACAAAATGAAACACAGGAAGGTCCATCTGAATGTAAGGAAAAACTTCTTCACTTTGAGGGTGGTTGAACACTGAAACAGGCTGCTCAGATAGGCTGTGGAGTCTCCGTCTGTGGAGATATTCAGAAGTCTTCTGGATAGGGTCCTTGGCAATGTGCTCTAGGTGACCCTGCTTGAGCAGGGGAGTTGGACTAGATGATCTCCAGAGGTCCCTTCCAACTTCAAYCATTCTGTGATTCTGTGATTCCACAATGAAAAAGTTTCCTCCTTATAAACTTGACTGAAGAGAAAGATAGGACCAAGAGTSCTTAATCAGTTGTGAGGTCTATTCAAATTTTTCTGTAACAGTAAACAATTTAAAACCCTTCTGTTTAGCCAAGACCCTTTATGGTTCTTTCATATGCTGTTTTGATCACACATCAAATCACACAAAATTCTGTCAGTAGTAGCATGTCGTCTTAACCTGAACTGTACATGTGCTTATTCTCTGCTTTATAATTTCTTGGAAGACAACTTCATGCGAAATAGCCCTACTAGATAGTTACTCATTTTTTTCATTCACATCTGAAAAATCAGTGTCACTATATACCCTTAACTGTAGTGTTTCTGGTCTTGCAGGTGGGTCTCTGCTTTACCAGTTCAAGCCTTTGGACTGGTAAGTTCTTAGACTTCTCCAGTTCTTGATCTCAAATCAGTGCAAGAGGTGACTTCCATTTTTAACCATGACTCCAGCTTGACCCAAACCATAGGGACCAACCTCCCTTATCCCAGTTGAAATTCCTCAGTAGATATATTATAAGTAAAACAAATTTGATCCTTCTGCATATGTGTGAAGAGAACATCTGAGCAGCAAATTCTTCACTTCTGTTGAATCGTTGTTGGAGCAGTTAATTCTGAACCAAGTTTTTGGAAAATCCTTTGGGCAGAACTCATCACTACCAAAGACAAAAGAAAATGTTCTTCCTTTGGTTCTTGAAGAGAAAAATTTGGGGATGATATTGAATGCTTTTTTGGGATACCGGTCCCCTGAGATTCATGCCTTTACTCCATTCCCAGGGCTCTGTAGAAGGTGAAGCAGGATAAACTTAGATATTTCTAATGGTTCCACTATTGCATTCTGTTTGCTTTTCAGATCTTCTGCACCTATATAATCATAGATACTGGCACAGCTACATCAATACAGAATAATCTTATAGTATTCAGATCTTATTCTGCAACCACATTCTCTTTATAGTGTAAATGTAATCTGGTTCATGTGCCACAGACAAGAATTACTTTGTGGAGGCCCTGCATATTCCAAGTCATCCTGAAAAGACTGCATATGAACAAACAAAAATGTGGAAACAAAAGCAATGAATGAAAAATTGTGACCCAAAAAGTCTTATATATGTGACCCAAAAGACTTGTAAAGTCTATTTATTTTGGAATATCTGTAATAGTTAAAGCAGTAGGTCTGCTTTTATGTTTTCTGGTATTATTTTAGTAGCAGTTTCAGCTTGCTGTCCACAAATTAAAGGGACATAAATTTTCTTATAAGTATTTAATACATCTGTTTTTATTTTCCATATTAATTCTCCACTTGAGCCCTTATAAGAATTAAACTTATTTCTTTCAAAATTATTGGAATTATCATTTGACTTACTGTATTATCAGTGAAAAGCTACTTTAACTATCATTAACTTTGTTTGCAGATAAGCTAAATGCAATCTGTCAGAAAATTAATTTGTTCCAAATGGTCTCTAGCAAGTTATTCAAAAATATGAACTCTCACTTCCCTTTTAATCTGTATATATACTTCAGGGTGCATTTTCTAAGTCTCCACCTATACAGAGTAAAGCAAAAGTTCAAAACATGGATGTAAAAAGACACTGTATTTCAGAAGAAGAGCTAGTCTCAAAAACTCTGTGTTAGTTTTTTTTCACTTTGGCAGCAGATGCAGGCGAAGACCTGTTTCAGCTTAGAGACCATTAAGTGGATTTCAAATTTTATTAGATCGGTATGTACTATCAACAAGGTAAACCTCCTGACTCATGCTAGAGATTGTTTAAGCAAGGCTTAGGTTTTTGCACAGGATACCTTAACAGGGTTCCAGTGCTAGAGATTTGCTGAGTAGCTGCATGATCCTTAGTGTATACACTTACCAACCATTTGTTATGCAAATTAAGTTGTGGCTTCTGTGACTTTTAGGACCAAAACTACTTGCTAGTAAACATTAGGTGGGTCAATAGATCCTCAAAGAGGAAAAAAATCTATTACTTGTTTACAATAACTTTCTTTTCACAGAATCACAGAATCGCTGAGGTTGGAAGGGACCTCTGGAGATCATCTAGTCCAACCCCCCTGCTCAAGCAGGGTCACCTAGAGCACAT